>NC_059392.1:2392500-2532500 GCF_019703515.2 Myxocyprinus asiaticus | reverse complement strand
CTAAATTAATGCATATTCAAATAAAAATAGATAAGTGTGGACGTGGCCTTAAATACTCATAAATGTCATTGTTTTCTGAAGTATGCGTTAAGAGAAAGTTTTCGAAACGTTTCGGTGTATTTAAAGTGCACTTCGTTCTTGTGTGGACAGAAGTCGTAAACTAAATTAATGCATATTCAAATAAAAATAGATAAGTGTGGACATGGCCTTAAATACTCATAAATGTCATTGTTTTCTGAAGTATGCGTTAAGAGAAAGTTTTCGAAACGTTTCGGTGTATTTAAAGTGCACTTCGTTCTTGTGTGGACAGAAGTCGTAAACTAAATTAATGCATATTCAAATAAAAATAAATAAGTGTGGACGTGGCCTTAAATACTCATAAATTTCATAGTTTACGAAAGTATGAGGTAATGGAGAATGATTTCGAAACGTGCTGTTTCATCTCAAGTGTGTTATGTTCTTGTGTGGACGTAAGGTGTAAACTAGCGAAATGAATGAGTTTTCAAATGAAAACGAATAAGTGGTCTTAAATACTAATAAAAGTCATTGTTTTTCGAAGTATTCGGTAATGAAGAACGTTTTCGAAATATGCCATTTCCGGTGGAGGAAAATGCCGTTCTACTGTGAATGACGGATATGAAATTAATAATTATTATTTTATTTTTTACGAAAACAGATTAGTGTGGACGTGGCCTTAAATACTCATAAATGTAATCATTTTTGAAAGTATGCGGTAATGAAGAACGTTTTTGAAATGTGCCATTTCCGGGAGAGGAAAATGCCGCTCTACTGTGAATAACAGATGTAGCAAAATTAATGAATTATTATTATTTTAATTTTTTTTACAGAAACGGATTAGTGTAAATGTGTCCTAAAATACTCATAAATGCCATCGTTTTGCAAAGTATGCGATAAGAGAGAATTTTCTAAATGCGCCGTTTCGGTGTATTCAAAGTGCGATATGTGGATGAAAAGCGTAAACTTGCTAAATTAATGCATGTTCAAACGAAAACAGATAAGTGTGGATGTGGCCTTAAATACTCATAAACGTCACAGATTTCGAAAGTATGCGGTAATGGAGAACATTTTCGAAATGTGCCGTTTCGGTGCATCTCAAGTGTGCTATGTTCTTGTGTGGACAAAAGGTGTAAACTAGCTAAATTAATGCAGATTCAAACGAAAACATAAAATCCTCCTAAGGGACGCAGTATACTTTAAGTTGGAAAAGCAGTCGACACATTAATTAACTTACCATTTTTATAGATATTGCTCTGTTATCCAAAATACTACTAATTTTGTCCAGCTTTGCTGAAATATTATGATCTTAGAGAAGGAAACATTTAAAGGATTCACTGAACTGTACTTTGATGGAAGAGCCAATAACTGCTGAATTAGCTCTAAACGACACTTCAGAGGGCGAAAAAAAAAAATCAGTCGAGACATGGAAACTTGTTGGCTTCGAATGTTAATATCTATAGCCATTAACGCCTGATGGGAAAATAAATTTGCTGTGAGAAATCTCTATCCTCCCCTCTCGTACCAACACACATATTTTCCCTCTCCATTCATCCTCTTGTGCAAATCTCTCTCTCTTGAGCTGCCCAGCGGCGAACGAAAGCTAGAAAGCCATTTTCAGTCGGTACAAGCGCAATTAAGGTGGAGCCACTGAGCATGGCAGTGAGTTAGCCAGCCTTAGCAAATGAATATTTTCATTTCACTCCATTTTCCGGCTTTGCGATCGCTGAAGCTCCCAGAGAAGTCACGCTTCAACATCTCGCTGGCGTCCATTAGAAAATTAGATTCATTAACGCCATTCAGTACAATATTTCACTTTTATGTCTTGTATGAATAAGTCCTCAGACGTGGCCCTCTTCTTAATGAGAGTAGATTATTTTGCACCTGTACAGAACGCTATTGTGTGTTATGGTGTGTCAATTATGACTCGGAAAACACTTAAAAGCATACTTAATTAAAAATAAAGTATAAAGTATGCAATATAGGTTTGTTTTGCAAATATTAAACTAAAAAGTCTACGAAAATGAGTGCAGAATGAATGGAAACTCCGCTGAAATCTTTTCATGGAAAACCTACTAAGACTTGATTTTATTTATCGAAATTTGGTTGGATGGTGAAAAAGTGTTCTCTATATGTCAGGGGCTGAAAAATATGGGATTGGTGACATCACCCGAAAAAGAAAGTTGCCGCAGAGGTGGAGCAAGTGATTTTGATGACTTTTTTTTTCGTTGGCACCAATGAATCAAAATAAGACTAGGAACACGTATTAACCCTTAAATGCATTGGCGTTTCGCCAAACATTATTACATATCTCTGGTTTTTAGCTACCCTGCATATACATCTATCACAAACTGATTTACAAAATGCCCAGATAAAATAACATTTTCCAAAATACCATGATAACAATTTTGGTTACAGTTTAATGGTCTTAAATATCAGCACAACGGTGGAGTGGGAGAGACTGAATATCCTCGATTTCTCCTCAAACTCTTGGTTCTCGACTGTTCCCTAGCAGAAGTTTGAAGCTGGAGGCTCTAATAACGTCCCCAGACACATCGAGAGAGAGAGAGACAGGTAACCTGCTGAGACAAATTCAACTGTCTCTCTCCGATTTATCACACTCCAAATCCACAGTGTCACGCTACCTCAAAAACGACAGTATCGTTCACCAGCAAACCAAAAAAGGAAGTGAAAATCACGTCCAAGAATGACAAAAATAAACAGCTATTGTTGACCAGGGCTCCAGACTGCAATGAAATGGTCACATTTTGTGGCAATTTTTCCTGCCAATTCGACTAAATTTTGTTGGTGCAAATACAAAATTGGCCCACACGCTTCCATTTTCTGAAGTGTATGGGAAACACGAAAGATGCAACACTCCAAAACAGTGCTCCAAAAAAACCTTTCTGTACAGTTATCTAAATGGTCGAATTTTGCAACGATTTTCACTACCAATTCCAATAAATTTTGATGGTGCAATTACAAAATTGGTCTACATTTTTGGTTTTGAGCTGTCATTTTCTGATGCATATGAGAAACACAAAAAAAAAAACAACAACATTCCAAAACAGCACAAAAAAATAAAAATAAAATGCATTTCACAGACAAGTTAAATAGCGCTCGTTGCACTGCAACTAAATGGTCGCATTTTGCAACAACTTTCCCTGCCAATTCCACTCAAAAAAGTCGGTCCGCATTATTGGTTTTGCACTGGCATTTTCTGATGTGTACAGTAAATATGAAAGGTGCAACTCTACAAAACAGCACTTTAAAAAAACTGCACTGCTCAGACAAGTTGAATAGTACTCATTGCACTGCAACTAAATGGTCGCATTTTGCAAAGATTTTCTCTAACAATTCCACAAAAGTTGGCCCACATTTTTGGATTTGCGCTTGCATTTTCTGATGTGCACATCTGAACAAACTGCACTCCCCCTGGTCACTGTGCGAACCAGTTGTAAGTGTAACGCAGCACATTTCAATTCGGCACAGAATTCTCGATTTAGGGTGTGTTCACACTTGTAGTTCGGTTCTCTTGGTTCGGACCAAAAAATAAAATGATACATTTAGTCCTGGTTCGCTTAGCGTTCACACTGGCATTTTTAACACCGAACCTAAAGATATAAAACGAAAGGCATCGGGAAAAAGTCACAACCTGATTGGATAGATTTTATGACGTATATTTTGCAACGGAACTTGCCGAACATCCAAAACAATGCTGGCTGCTGGGCGAAATGTGCTCGTTAGATTTATATATGTATATATGGTGGTGTTTTTACCAGCTGGGAACAAACGAAGAGCTAATAAATTGTGTAAAGGAGTCAAAACGGTGCCAGGAATTCCTCCGTTGCACACACAAACGAAGATATGCTGCAAGGACGGCTGACAGCGGTTCCGACACCTGTACCGAACTGTAATGGGCAACATAGCTCCTATGATGAGAAGAACCAGGTATGCTTGAGGTCAGTATTAGGCAAATTACTTCCTGTTTTTGGTCCGTTTAGACGTCTTTGGTCCATGTTGCATTCATATATCAATCGAACCGCACCAGAGTTTGTTTGGAAATGGACCAAGACCCACTATTCAGGCAGTCTCGGTCCGCTTGTTTGGTGCGCACCAAGGTTCGGATGGCAGCGTTCACAGTTGTTCAAATGAACCGCACTAACAGAACAATCGCACCAGAGTTCGTTTTAATCGAACCAAACCTGCCAAGTGTGAACACACCCTAAAACCCCTATTGGAATCATAAATGACTCAGAGCTTTATAGGGGCCGTTGAAAAAAAAGACAATTCTGTCATATATTCACCCTCACTTTTGGGTTCCACAAAAGAAAGAATTGTCCTGGTCCTACCATCTATACAACATGGTGATGCCAGCACTGTCATGTGTTTGTCTGGAGCCTAATTGAGCATAATGTATAGAGAAAGTGTGTCTTTGCGGATGGAGCTGAACTTTATCTAGCTTCATTAGGAGAGATTTATTCTGTTTTTAATCTCCTGTCTGAAATCACCAAGAGGGTTTCTGGCCTCTGACAATGGGAATTATCCATGGAGAAAAATACCAGTGTGGTGACTAATTTGCAAGCGCAGAAATCTGTGGCGGAGTAAATTGAAATGTTATCCACGGCGCTAACAGGGGTTCGTGGTTGGAGTGTAAAGTGTGGCCACTGTTGTCGTGCAAAAAATTGTGAAAGTGGAGTCAGTGTTTTAAGTTTAACGCCCTCATCGCCTTTGTATGCAAAGCTAAGCGCTAACGCCACAATCTCTGCCCACAGACAGCCGGTGACATTAGTGCTCCAGCCCACCACGAATGATGTTAACATTAGCATGCACAATGCATGTTTAGTCACCCAACACCTGTGTGAAATAACAGTTTGCTCAGCTAGCTAAAGGACGTTTTCTCTTTTATGTGAACTGTAAGGCAGAACTAACCTTTGGAAAGCACATACACAAATTATTGCATTCAATTCATCGAATTGTCAATTTTTAAAACAAAACACCCTCAGACGAGATAAAATATCTCAGGGACGATTCACTTCTATTAAACCGTGATACTGAACGTCATCTACATTCACGAAAAAGTATTTAAAATTAAATAAAGCATGCACTGGCACACAGACAACGTAATACAATGTAGTATTCGGCTTCTCTCTTAAAGCTGTTCTTTTGTCGTCTAAATTCACCTGAACAGGTTGGTTTAAGTCCCATTGTGCTGATTCTGGGGTCAGCTTCCCCTTTCTAATATAATCAGACAGGAAATTAAATGTGCTATCGGATCTTTGAATCAAAACCATTCCTCTTAAATATCTGACAAGCTCTTACAGACTTATGGCGTTTATAGATTATGTCTTTACGCCTAAGTCAATATAAATTGGTTGCTATGGATGCACTGATCTCTATATGTCCCAGCAGATCCAGTTACTGTGATGACGACTCCGCCAACATCTCAACATACAATAGATAATCTAATATAAACTGAGCTATATTTAGATGGTTCATAATTCAATCATACTGTAAAACGGTTGTTTTTTTCTACAAAACTGTAGCTAACTGTTGCATAAATTGATATTTGTATGGATAAAATCATTGTCGATTAACAAACTTATGTGAATTATTACATTATTATTATTATAATAATAATTGAGAACAATGGATAGAGAATAATGATAATAACAAAATTATGATTTAAATACCACACATTCAGAATACATTTAGAATAGAATAGATTAAGGATTATAATGTCAAAAGTACCAATGTAATAATTCATTTATTTATAAATTGACAATTTTACTCATGAAAATGTCAAGCCTCTTTTGACTTCAAAATAAATGTTAATTTAAAATAGATGATAAAGTTCAAAGGCGAACTTAAACAGTGGCTTGAAAAAGACTTGTCTGAAAGTGTAATCTATTTTAAAAGTCCATATCTTGTAACAAATGTAGTACAATTTTGAAGTTTCATTTGCCAGATGTTACTAGCATGAAGCTAGGCTTTCCTAACATAGTTTAGCATTTAACTAGGTATTTTAGCATGTTGCTAGATGTTATCATGTTTTAGCAATTAGCTAAGCATTGCTAGCATGTTTTAGCACTTAGCTAGGCATTGCTAGCATTTTTAACACTTAGCTAGGCATTGCTAGCATGTTTTAGCACTTAGTTATATGTTGATAACATGTTTTAGCACTTAACTAGGCATTGCTAATATGTTTAAACATGTTAGCATGTTACGAACATGATTTAGCATGTTGATAGCATGTTTTAGCACTTAACTAGGCATTGCTAACATGTTTTAGCATGTTGCTAGGTGTTATCATGTTTTAGCAATTAGCTAAGCATTGCTAGCATGTTTTAACACTTAGCTAGGCATTGCTAGCATTTTTAACACTTAGCTAGGCATTGCTAGCATGTTTTAGCACTTAGTTATATGTTGATAACATGTTTTAGCACTTAACTAGGCATTGCTAGCATGTTTGAACATGTTGTTAGCATGTTACTAACATGATTTAACATGTTGATAGCATGCTTTAGCACTTAACTAGGCATTACTAACATGTTTTAGTATGTTGCTAGAATGTTTTAGCACTTAGCTAGACATTGTTAGCATGTTTTAACACTTAGTTATGCGTTGCTAGCATGTTTTAGCACTTCGCTTGGCATTGCTAGCATTTTTGAACATGTTGTTAGCATGTTACTAACATGTTTTAGCATGCTGCTAGCATGTTTTAGCACTTAACTAGGCATTACTAACATGTTTAATATGTTGCTAGAATGTTTTAACACTTAGCTAGGCATTGTTAGCATGTTTTAACACTTAGTTATGCGTTGCTAGCATGTTTTAGCACTTCACTTGGCATTGCTAGCATGTTTGAACATGCTGTTAGCATGTTACTAACATGTTTTAACATGCTGCTAGCATGTTTTAGCACTTAACTAGGCATTGCTAACATGTTTTAGCATGTTGCTAATATGTTGCTAGCATGTTTTAACGCTTAGTTATGCATTGCTAGCATGTTTTAGCACTTAACAAGGCATTACTAACATGTTTAATATGTTGCTAGAATGTTTTAACACTTAGCTAGGCATTGTTAGCATGTTTTAACACTTAGTTATGCGTTGCTAGCATGTTTTAGCACTTCACTTGGCATTGCTAGCATGTCTGAACATGTTGTTAGCATGTTACTAACATGTTTTAACATGTTGCTAGCATGTTTTAGCACTTAACTAGGCATTACTAACATGTTTAATATGTTGCTAGAATGTTTTAACACTTAGCTAGGCATTGCTAGCATGTTTTAGCATGTCGCTAATATGTTGCTAGCATGTTTTAATGCTTAGCTTGGTATTACTAGCATGTTTTAACATGTTGCTTGCATGTTTTACAGGTGTTGCCAGTATGTCTATCACAGATTTGTAGCTTGAATGTAGCTTGAAAGCTTTAGTAGTAAGTATAGTCGGAAATTTTTTGAATGGGAGTCAATGGGAAATCCAGCCTGTTCGTAAGTCCGCTACAGGAATACTGTAATTCCGAACAGTTGGAAAGGATATAGCAACCAGAGCCAGAAAAGTCTGAAGGTATGTCCCAAGTCTGGCTGTAGCTCTAAAGCTGTAGGATGAGTAGTGTTGAGAAATTTGGTCTCAGAAGAAAAAGAATACAAAGTTTAAATAGTAGATCAGTAGGTTGGATTTTTCAAGCCAACCTAATAACAAAAAATGCCTTTATGGGATTTGGATTATGTTGTTAGGTTATAGTAATAATAACAATTACAATTAAGTTGTTTGTATTATTAATATCGCAAATTCTCATTAAATGTGTATTGCTTTCATTAATATGTGAATTATTTTATTGCATAATAATATCAAATCCCATAAAATATCTCGCATTATTTTAATGAATGTTGCTTTTGTCAATAGAGCCTCTATGGGCTTTTCCAGACTGACAGGAAGTGATGTCAATCGTGAATAACTTACTCTGTCAAAGGGGATGCTGTACTTCTTCAGGATGGATGGAGAGATGAGTGTCATCTTGTGACGAAGAAATGCATCGCAGCCCTGAGAACTTCCTGGGAAAAAACCTGCAAAAAATGAAAACAGGAAAGCGAGAAAGAAAAAAAATAATCGTTATTTCAATGACACAACATTTAACTCTTAAACTGACAATCATTTGAGTTCAAAACGTGTCAGATTTCAAACATAACAACAAATTTTAGACTTTAAGAAGTCGTTTTGGGGGGTGTTGGGGGAGCTCGAATTATCTCGAATTTTATAATAACAAAACGTATTTACAAAAAGCAGTTTAAGTAAAAATTCGATAGGTTTTACGAAAAAGGTTGATTTTCTCAGTTTACTCGTTTGTAGAGCTGGATTTGCAACACAATGCGACCAACAAATCAGCCATGTAACATTTTGTCGAAAAAGTAGCTCGTAACTTGAAAAGCTAGTGTTTTGATCTACTGTCAAACAACTGAAAAACGTACAGTAGTTACGTTAGTAGTGTCGCTTCTTTTAAATAGTTACTGTACAACACTCTTCAAAAGGAAGCTGAAAGTTAGTGTTTGTGAAACCACAATAAAATCATCTTTGGAGCTTCAAAAAGGAAAATTGTAATGAAGGCGGATAAGCGAGTCATGATTGTGAACGTAACATATAATTGTCAGTTGAAGGTTATCTGTAAAAGCTCTGCATGCGTCAGACTGGTCCGTTGTGGGTCAGAACACCAGCCGCATACTGAATCATTCTGAAAGACTTTAATTATTGTAATCATCATCCTCATTCCAGCCCTCTGAGCACAATATTGGTCATTACTGCACGGACCGTGAAAACGTTTGACGATCGCCCCAACAACGCCCCAACAACGCAAACCCATGCACACATGACTGTCCCTGTTTTAAAGCATGTGATTCATGAATCTTGTCTATTATTACTGTCGACATAAGGGTTAAGTGGGCTTTTCCACCTAATTATTGAAGAACTTGGTGGACTGTTGTTTAGCGGACACCTTTTTCCGATGACGGCATTACTGATGCAACATTGGTTTACACATGATTTCTGGTGATATCTGGAGACCACATAAAATAAAAATGTAGTTTTATTAGATTTAAGGCTACCTACATGTTAGTGTACTCCAAAAAAATGGATGGCAAAAACATTTTGTATAAATATTTTACAGTCTTTTTCAATAGTAAAATCGGTCTAAAGTACGCAGAGGCTTATTTAAATTTTTGGTCCAATAAAATAGATTGCGAATAATCTTTCCCCATTATACCACCTGCAATTGATTAGCAATAAGTAGTAGCAAATTGCAGTGTTGTCCGGGCTTAGGCATATACTAAACGCATTTGGATTTTAATAAAAAGTACAAGTCCTTCGATATCTCTGGCTCCAAATTTCTTGCTTGTGTCAACAGAGAATGTAAACCGTAACAAACCAATTCGTCAATTGCGTATGATTTTAACCAGCAAAGTTTACGTTAACACACTTCGCTTAATCACAAGGCTACAATCTGCTCACATCTGACCATCTCACGCAAAATGATATCGGTCGAAAGTCTGTCCTCTGGTAAGCTAGAAAAGCATTAATAACTATCACGCACAATATGTTTCTTCCATTCCAATTTGTTATTTTATTCGTAAACCACAAAGAGAGCAGCAACTCACGGAAAACAGTTATTTGAAATAAAAGAAACTTTGTATTTTTAAAATAACATTAAAGTCTATTAAGCAACTTAAAGAAGGCAATCGCCCAACTGAAACTTCCGAAGCTCAACTTTTCGAAGATTTTCCGAAGAAGAAACGCAGTCAGAGATTTGCACCCAAATGCGACTGATAATATATCATCAGATAATTCATTGTTTGTTTTTATGTAATGTTTGGAAACTCACGCAAAGTGTTACGTTCCACTCTTACAGGTGTGCAAAGCTGATTTTCAGTTATGACTTAATTTATCATCAAATGCCTTTTGTCCTTTATGGCATATTATAGTGATAAAACTGACACTTTAATGTTTAAATTGAGGCAACTGATGCAGAACTTATGCACTCTTTTGCAAAGACGAGATACTCAGTATAGTCAGGGTCATGACTTGACTGAAAGGTCTGAACTTAAGAGTGGTGTCTCTCTTCAGCAGTCGAAAGTCTACGCCTCACCTGTTTCGTTCATCCTCTACGGCTTGGTTTGTTTACCGTGCATTGTCTTTTTGTGGTGTCGTTTTTGGGTGGCAGAGGGTGACATCCAACATGAGATAATATTCAATGATCAGTAGAGCGCAACAGTGAAAAAAAGACTCTCGATAAAGTCGCACTGCTGCTAGTGTTTTTGCTACATATCTCTCTCTCTCTCTCTCTCTCTCTCTCTCTCTCTCTCTCTCTCTCTCTCTCTCTCTGCGATGTTTCAACATCGATCAATGAAACCAGTGTTGCGCTTGAGCGCGCACAAACGGCGGTGTTTAAGTGCGACAGGACTATATTTGGCTTATGGTACTTCTTTACGCTGTAGCGTTTTGAAGAACAAAAAAGCAAACAGCCTTCGATGTCAGAGAGGAACATGAAACATCTTTCCATCTTATAATCCAAATAACTAGAGGGAGACTTTCCTAGACAGAGTTTCAACATTTTGGGAGGGCATGAAGAGGTAGTTCTGCAAACCTTGGCTCGCAATTCATTCAAGATTATCCTTTTGTTTTGTCTATAAAATAATAAAAAACATTTTTGTGAACTATTCCACAAAACAGGCTGTTTTGACCTCAGTTTTGACTGGCTAACCTACATGAATATAATCGGACATGAGGTCTTACCTTGTGCCAGTCGCTCCAACCTCTTGCCGTGCTCAGGAGGAATCGCATACCTGCAGGGAGGGAAAAAACAAGGGATCAATTAATGTGATCAATATAGGGGAAAAAAACACTAGAGGGGTACACAGAGAGAAAAATCTCTGATCATCACACAATCTTTCTACAGCCCTTGAAATCTGTTGATAGAGCCGTAACTTGCCTTATTAGGCAAAACAATAGAAAAATATAAAACAATTGATTTAAAATAGTTGATTATACAATATATTGTATGTTTATTGCATGTATATACAAATATATAATTAGTTTGAGAGTGTAGGGAGACAAAAATTGCATCATTCGTACAGTGTGCACAGTTCGTCATGCGAGTGCATGGCCTGCAAAGCTCTTTTGGCGCACTTTGTTGGCAGCAATTCTCATTATTAAACACAGTGTTTCAAAAATTAAGTTGAAATAACACGGACTGATGATTTCAATATCATCGATTAACAATTTCGGAGCTCACAGTAGGTCTGTCTTAAAAGGTTTATAAGTTATCGTTACTATTCAATTTGCCTATGGAGAAAATGAATGGGATTTATACTTGCAGAACCAGACTGTTGCGCTCTATTGTTTTGCCGATTAAAAAATACGCCAACAAGGTGACACTATCTATTTGGCTAACATAGATATAAACATTTAGAGGCAGCATGTGTCAAAACCATTAGTGGTACTTGTTGCATGCTATTACTGCAAAGGAAAACTTCATTTTCTTTACCAAAAAATTACTAGATTTATTAAGATTGTTAAATTAATAATATACATATTTTTCCTGACACATAAAAATATGTTGCTAAAAATATTATCTAGCTGGCTAACAGAGATGTAAACATATGTCAAAACCATAGGAGGTAATTATTGCAAGTTATTACTGCAAAAGTAAAAATAAGTTTTCTTTACAAAAAAAATTAAAATAATAATAATTTGTTGCAAATAAGAATAATCAAGAGAAATGTTCATTCACACGTAAAATAACAAAAAGAATACCATACTAAAATATTACAGGCTCTTGGAGCCTTTTTGTCTTTACATTTATACAAAACAATATAGTTGGAAATCATTAATAAAGCGTAAAAAAAAAAAAAAAAAAATTGTTATAGAGCCAGACCATCTGTCAACAAATGTAAACACAGGTTTACTTTTTTTTTTTTAAACCATAATTATTAGGTAATTATTGCATGCTATCACTGCATCCAAAGTTTTCTTTTGAAAAAAAAAAAATAATAATAATGTGTTAAATTAAATATATAAAATATTTTTCCTGACATAAAAATATGTTGCTAAAAACAAAGTATTATTATAAAAAAATTAATTATATATATATATATATATATATATATATATATATATATGTTTCTTTATTTTTTATTTTATTTATTTATTTATTTATTTTGGTTGGACCAGTTAAGATGGTGAAGATGTTGGCAGGGCATTCAGCAGAAAAAATTAAATCATTATAGTTGAGCTCTACAACAGTACGCACTAAAACAAAGCTCAGGAAATTACAATGGCTGTGCTGCTTATTTGAAATGATTTTCAGTAAAGAACGTACAACATCCTCTATTCGACTAAAGGTTCAATACGCTTGACGTCGTTATTGACATTGTCTGTATTAGCCTAATTATTTCCTCAAGTTTCCGGGAAAGCTGAACCCTCCCGAGAGAGGAAATGTAAATACGGTGCATCACCCTCCCCAGGGCTCAAGCTCAGAAATCACACATTCCAAATGAGGGGAACGCCACTGTAAGAAGGTTTACTGAAGCACTGCATTGCTCTCTACTGGTTGCAGAAAAGAAATTGGGGATTTTGTAGCCAAGTGACTCATTCTAATGAAATACTGGCCAATTTCATAGCAGTGATTTCTCTACACAGAGGTATGAAAATCTGAAAACCTAATATGAAACAAAGGTTGAAAAGGTTTTTTTTTAGCATGCAGCTGATGGCACAAACAAAAACATTTGCATTAATTATTTTCAGGGTTCCCACATTCATGAAAAACCTGACCATTTCAAAATCGTAATTTCCAGGCCAGAAAAAGTCATTCCCTGAGCCAAACTCAAACCCACTTCAGTAACAATAGTTTTGCAAAAAGTGACGAGACATTTGAAGGTCTACTGTAAGTGGACCAACATAACAAAAAAATTCTGTGATCAAGACAACAATCATTTCCTTAAGCAGTCAATTCTTCCTGCATTCGCACTAAGCCAAGCATGTCTTTGCTGTCATTGCAGCAGCACAATGTCATGGTTTCTCAGGTTGAACTCGTTGACCGACGCTCTCTGCCGTGGACTTCATGCACTTTCTAAAAAAATGCTGTAAAACCCACTACTGAACAATTGCAAGAACAATTCATACCTACCTGTAACAAACATGCATGCTACTGACTTCCGAAATTTGCATATGGTGGCACTGGTCCAAAATCACCACTACGAGAACCATCCAGAAATCGAAACATCGCCAACAAGTGCCCCTACTGCTAAAACTCTTAAGGACATCGGCGGAAGAATTCAATTCAGTGTACGAGGTGCCACCAAAATTCAATAATAATTAGATGTCTCTTTCTCTCATTTTCTCACAGATAAAAGCCGGATCTGTATTCCCAAGGATGGCTATAATTAGGGTAGAGATACTTCCTACCAGGAATCTTTTCACCCCCCCAAGATCAAGCTGACAGGAATGCTATCTGGCAACCCAAAGTTGCGGAAGCTTGATTCGATTGGAATCCATCTGAGATGGAAGGCAGGTATTGATAAAAATCACACCAGGGCACCAAGATTCTGGATAGAAGATGATTTTAAGCGATTTGACAAGATAAGCCAATTTTTGAGGAAGGCCTCTAGGTTTCTAGATGTTCTTCAAGTGGAGCTGAACAACGAAAATGAACAAAAAGCAATCAATATAAGGGCATTTCTTTAACTTTGTGGCACTTTTATATCCCAGGGATGATTTTTGTTAAAACAAACTGATTGCAGCTTTTTCTTTTTGATACATGAGGGAGGGTCTCATTAAAACTGAATTGGAAATGCTTTACCTTCATTATTATGTTGGCTTTACGAAGATTGGAGAAGGGTTTTTTCAAAATCCCTAAACCAAGACCAAAGATTCTGACTGTAACTTGTCCTAGAGCTTTTAAGCTACATCCACCAAATTTGGCACAAACCTTTAGCCTGTTCTGACATGGGTTGCTATTACTTTTCTAACTGATCGGAATTACAGTTTTTCCATAGCAGGCCTTAAAAAAAAATCCCCCAAATCCCATCGACTTATACTGATGGAACGGTCAAACAGGCCAAGAGTCTTCAAATTCCAACTAATCAAAAAATTCAAAAATTGCTCTCGCTTTCTATCAATCTATCTATCTATCTATCCATCCTCCAAACTTTAACTTTTTAAAGCTAACTTTTAGACAATGCTTTGTCTTGACAAACTCTACCCATCTAGTTTATTTTTGGTACATTTTAAATGCCTTTTCTGTATAATGTTATTGTTTTAGTCTTGTTAAACTATGACAATCCATTCTAAAAATAGAAATGATTACATATTTAAAGTATTATCATTTAATAATAAAATAAACAAATTATTGCAATATTTTTGTATGTTCAAAATTAGAACTGTCCCACAGTTGTGGCATCATTTTCATTACACCAAAACTTTTGCCCCTAATAAAGTTTTTCAAAAGTTAGTGTACTTGTTAACCAAGTGGACAAAAGTGTCAGTGAAGAGCACGCTTGAGATGAAATATTAGACAAGTGATGTTTGAAGAAAACAATTTAAATATGACTGAGCTGAATATTCTTTTGGGCATCATTTCCATTCAAGCTTAACTGTGTGTATTTAGGATACATAAAATGTTAGCTATGAACTTAGCATTAGCAAGACAAGGGAGTCGGCCATTTTTTTTTTTTTAAAAACTTTAAAAATGTCATTTCCAACACAGAATTCTACTAAACACAATAGAGAATTTAAGATGTGCTGGAAATGACACTGTGGTGGGAATTTTAATGACAAAAATGACATAAACCTCCTGTGATGCATGTACAGTGCTGGACACTGTTTGTAGCCAAAAAATTAAAAAAAACAGTGAGTGTGAGACAAACGTTTAAACAAGGCATTACTTTCTAGAAATCCACAGTGCTAAAAGTGCCAAAGTTGAAGAAACACCCATAAACGTTTCGACATTCTGAGGTTTAGAGACAAGGGTACTTATGTAATGTACAAATCCCATTTTCCTTGTTTACGGTCTATAAAACAATTTCGCACCTCAATTTTCCTGATGCGACATCGCTTTATTCCCACAACGGCAACACAAAACCCCTACCTGCCAAACGGTGTTCACGCTGCTAGCTGCGTAAAGGTTTTATTTGTCATAATCTTGGAGAGGACTTCAACAATTTCAAGCAATAAGAATCAAGCAATCCCCTTGGCCACACCACTCCGTCATGTAGCGATTTTTTCCGGTAGCGCACGCGCCACTTTGGGCCACTCTACAATCTTTAAGAATCTGACAGTAGATCTCGGGAGGCGGCGAGAATTATGACTTTGATGGGAGGAGAGTTCGAGGCGAATGAAGTTAATTTCACAGTGGCTGAACAGAGGGTGTAGCAAACAGCTACCACACACACACACTTTAACATACTGTAATTACCAGAAAAGTAAAACGGATTCAATTTCAAAATAGAAGGGGGTGTTTGGAGGAGCGGGGGTGGGCGGATGCGCACACAGTTGCATTCAGCTGAATTGAAGGGTGAGTAAATTTTCTTCTTTTAACAAGAGCCTTGCGATTCGTAGTTTTGCCGTGAAGTGGCGGAAAGTTCACTTGAGATAAGGAAAGCGAGATAAAGCTGAGCAAGAGACATCAAGAGTGAACGCTTCAGAGGCATATAAGAGCACAGATGAAGAGAGAGAGACAGAGAGAAAGAGAGATACTCAAGAGAGTAAGTAGGACTTATGCAAGACCTCTTAAAGATTCAATGTTTTGAACCCTTATCCATATGGACACCTGTGCACATCCGACCAGCTTCAAACACGACATGACACTTAAGGCCCTTTCACACAATTCATAACAACGTTCCCCAATGGGTGATTCTCACGAAACGTGTCAAGAAAATGTCCTGGTCCAATTTTACTCCAAAAACAAAAGAAATAAGACATTCTATTTTGAATATAGAAAATGAAGGCCATTTTTAAGGCCATCAAAATGTGTACTTCTTTACGACATTTTCAAGAAGATGGTCTGCAAAAAGATGGTCGTTATGATACTCATTACCGCATTGTGGGAAGATATATATATTATTTAAAATATTGTAAAGTATTTATACATCATAGTAGTTCTCCTTTGGCACTGCCTTTCATTTCCACTGATTTTAATAAAAAATAAAAGAAATTGTACAACAGCATGTTTTTTTTACTGTAATACAGTAAAAATAAATAACTGTGTGACATTAATGACAATCATCACTGAAACAGTAGGAATAGAAAAAAATCAAGCATCCGGCTGCTTTGTTGTAGTGAGAATTGGGCGGTTAAATGCAAAAAGAAAAAAGATGGTCGTTATGACATTCTCAGAATTTGTGGTAAAATGTCCTGAAAAATTAAAAAAAAAATTAATTGCAATACAGGGGGCGAAAAAAAAAGACTGTTGTGGTAATGAAAATCATCAATGAAAAATAGTTAAAATAAAACGACCGGACACATTACAGTAATGAGAACTGGTGGTACAATGTCCTGAAATTTTTTTTTGATTAATTGCAATACGGGGGGGGGGGTTACTGTTGTGGTAATGAAAATCATCAATGAAAAATAGTTCAAATAAAACGACCGGACGCATTAAAGACAATTGGTGGTAAAATGTCCTGAAAAAAAAAAAAATGTATTGTAATACAGGGGGAAAAAAAGACTGTTGTGGTAATGAAAATCATCAATGAAAAATAGTTTAAATAAAACGACCGGACGCATTACAGTAATGAGAATTGATGGTAAAATGTCCTGAAAAAAAAAAAAAATGTATTGCAATACAGGGGGGGGGGGGGGGGGACTGTTGTGGTAATGAAAATCATCAATGAAAAACTGTTAAAACGACCGGACACATTAGAGTGAAGAGAATTGGTGGTAAAATGTCCTGAAAAAAAAAAAATATATATTTATTGCTATACAGGGGAGAAAAAAAGACTGTTGTGGTAATGAAAATCATCAAGGAAAAATTATTCAAATAAAACGACTGGATGCATTACAGTAATGAGAATTGGTGGTAAAATGTCCTGAAAAAACAATTAAAATTAATTGCAATACAGGGGGGGGAGACTGTTGTGGTAATGAAAATCATCAATGAAAAATAGTTCAAATAAAACGACCGGACACATTAGAGTGAAGACAATTGGTGGTAAAATGTCCTGAAAATAATGTCACAATTAAAAAAATCTTAATAGTTCTAAATTACTAATTTCTTTAAGCAAAATATAAATTTCAGATATTTTTTGTATGGATTTTGGGTTAAATATGACAAGGACATTTCCTTTACGGGTTTCATAAGAATCACCACAATGCATTGAACTCTGTGGAGTAAAACATTAAAAATGGCAAGTTTTTCCAATAAGACGCTCAAAGCAGCAAAGACTTATCAATTATGAGACTGATTTCAAAGCAATCGCCAGGACTTTTTTTTCTGTTGGATTTTGGTTTTCTGTTTCGACTTTGGAAACACATGAGGTTGAGTAAATAACTAATTTATTTTCATTTTGGGTCGACTATCCTCTACATTCAAAAGCCCTTTCTTGGTTCAGTTCTCTCTGCTCTCTGAATTTACAAACCCTAGATTTAATCAAGCAGAGTCAAAGACGCAGGGGTGGATCTAGAAATGTTGTTATGGGGTGGCATGCAGACTATGAGGGTGGCAACACCAAAGCAAGCGCCCATGCGTAGTTCTTATGGATGAAGGTACCAAGCGACATTGCAACAAGTACTTGTTCATTAATTGGAGTCACTATCAAATTACAAATGTCCATTAATTTGCGATACAACTGTATTTCCACAGTAACCACATAGTAACCATTTTGATACAGATTTGCCAACATACATTTTATATATATATATATATATATATATCTCCAGAGCATGAAGACATTGTCTATTAAACACATCAACAAATTCTAAATGTTCCTTAGCTTGACCTCAAGAACCAGCAATCTGGACTTAAGGTCACCACCTTATATGCAGGCCGCATTTTTTTTATTTTGTTAAATGTACACATGTTATTCTGCTACTAAAGTCCTGTAGGCCTATCACCTTTGTTACAGCTGGAATAAGCCATTTGAAAGTGAAGATTAACACAAAGTTAGGACTAATAAAAATAAACTGTACAGAAAATTGTACTGTGGGGAGCAGTGCTGCAAAACTCATTAATTATGCTATGCACAGTGAAAGATATTATTTTAAATGACCTGTTTCAATCAACAGTCATTCTTAATGACTGATTCAAGCACCCAAATATTTCACATAATATGTAAATCTGCCACTATCAGTCTTGGGATTTTGTTAGTCAGTAGATGAATACATAGATCAGCGCTATAAGAACATGACTGATTGATCTTGTGGTAACTTTTTGCCGTTAGTTCTAGTTAATTCGCCCAAATATAACTTTTTACTTTAATAAACCAAGATTGCATCTGTACGTCAGTAGATGGGTGTTACACTTTAAAAATAAAGTGCAATAAAAGATGCGGGGAGTCGAGAGTACTGTAGCGGAAACACATTTATTGACAGTTCTGTATATGAAAGAACAGCCAACTCCGAAATTCAGACAGCGACAACCACAAACTCTCCACTCTGGCAGCAGGAACCCAGAATGAACGAGATGACACGGCTCACAAACAACCATCTCCCATCACACAACCCAGCCATGTAGGGAGGAAACACACTGCTCACCAGTGCACCCCATCAACAATCAGCTCATCTGGTTACCGCACACCTCAGAGCAATTAAGAGAAAGGGAGTGAAAGAGAAAAGGACAACACGCACACACACTACAGTACATACACACAAACGATACAGTCGAGAAGGACATCACAATGGGGGACACGGAAGAGAGTGCAAGCTGTGGAACAACTGTCGACACTAAACTCAAAATAACACATTCCAGCGCCGGACCGCCAGTCGAAACACACACAGATGAAATAGAAACTCAGACTCAAGAACTGGAGATGTTTCATCTGGATTATACACATACCTGATGAAAGCCATTTCAAAAAGTGGCGAGGACACGTCTCACCCGTCTCAACGCATTACTGACAGTGATGAATCTAATAATCATTCAGTGAATACTTGGAAACAACTGAGAAATTCATCTCAGTATTTGTGCATGTGGTCATTGTTGTTGAGGAAATAAGCTCATCAACCCACGAGAGCCCAAACACTGTACACGCGCTGCAATAGTAGGTAGGCGATTGGTCGATATTGCGATTGGCCGCTGCTGTAAACAATCACGGGATTGGTTGCTGCTGTAATCACGCTATGGGTCTGTAGTTATTTGTGCATTCGGTGAGAGTTTAGGCAGTTTGACATGAATAAACCCCTTCACAATGTCAACATTTACATATAGTTATGTTGGCGTGGCAGATGGGGTGGCAATGCTTTTTCTTAAGGTGGCATTTGCCACCCTATGCCACCCCGGTAGATCCACCCCTGAAAAGATGCAAGGCACATCGACGCATAAAATATGCTTCAATTTAACAGATTAAGACACTGACAGCGCAGATGCCTCTAACGAACGTTCCGTAGTTGGAAAACAAAAGGGGGGTTTCGAGAAGACACAAACCAAGTGCGACAAGGACTAGTGTGAAAGTATGCAAAACACACCTCACGTGTGCATCCTTCACAAATGTGATAAAACTGCAAGACGAAATTCACCAGGGAGTGCAAACGAGCTACTAGAAACATGACGAAAAAAGCGAGAAATGTCTTTGGTGTTTTAACGTGTCACTAAAAGAGGAAACCGTTTATTTGAACACTTCCAGCGTGGTAAAGACCGCCTGCCGAATAGTTATTAAACTCTCTCTTGGCAAAAAAGGAAGGTAAAGTCACGTTGATCTTCAGGAAACACCAACTGATGGAATACCAAGACATTTCAACAAAGCATTTCTCTTCTGATCAAACGATTTTATGCTTGTTTTACACATTTTCAGGTCAACCTTCTGCGAGTCGTTGTCGTCAAAGCCATACTCTGTGGGTCAAGATGGTCGAATAGTTGTCCAAAAACTGACCAGTGGATTAGTTAGGTAAAAAATCCATTTTTAGTAGTGAATCAAGCTAAAACAACAACCAAAGTATTTCAATCTGAAATTTGATCATTTGAATTCTAAACATGTTATAATTAACAAAACCAAAGATTTTTGTGACGCATTTTATAAATGTGTATTTTCAAAAAGAAATTCCTATTATAGAATTGCAAGTTCATATTTTCAGATTAAAAAGAAATTCGGAACTCCAAATGCAAGTCTCTCACATTTCAGATTGTACACAAACTAATTTAGGCCAAATCTAACAAATCAAATTAACAAATTTCAGATTCAAATACTTTTGTCATTGATTTAGCTCCATAGTAGTGGCGCTTTAAAGGGGATAAATTAAGTGATGCAACTTCTCTGAGATTGTTTTATCGGGCTAACAGTTTAACAGTAACTACACAAGAGTACGCCAACCTTTTCTACTCTATTATATTTCTAGACTACTACTGTCGGACTTCAAGTCGTCTGCTATGAGCAACGTTCCGGTAATCATGCATAAATCATACAGTATGTTTCTATTTTATTTTTATTTGTTTAGCTATTTAGCCTTTTTGTATGCAGATCTGTCAGTTGCGCTACTAAAGGGCTACGCTTAGCGTCCATACAGTGGCAAGAAAAAGTATGTGAACCCTTTGGAATTACTTGCATTTATGTACAAATGTTTTCAAATCTGGGTTGATTTTATCAAAATTACAATAATGAACAAACATAACCTGTTTTAACTAATAACACGCAAATTATTGTATTGTTCTTGTACATATTGAATACATCATTCAAACATTCACAATGTAGGTTGGAAAAAGTATGTGAACCCCTAGGCTAATGATGTCAACAAAAGCTAATTAGAGTCAGGAGCTGGCAAACCTGGCATCCAACGAATGAAACGAGATTGGAGGTGTGGGTTAGAGCTACTTTCACATATAAAAAGCACTCAAACATTGAGTTTGCTATTCACAAGAAGCATCTGCTGACATGGACCATGCCTTGCAAAAAAGAGATCTCAGAAGACCTACGATCAAGAACAGTTGCGGAAAGTGTTACAAAGTTATCTTGAAGAGCTTAGTTTTTCATCTGTCCACAGTTAGACAAACTGTCTATAAATAGAGATGATTTAGTACTATAGCTACTCTCCCTAGAAGTGGCCGTCCAGCCAAGATGACTCAAAGGGCACACCGCAGAATGCTCAATGAGGTATAAACAAACCCTAGAGTGACCAATAAAGACTTGAAGGAATCATTGGAACTGGTTAACATCTCTGTTCATGAGTCTACTATACAGAAAACATTAAACAGGCATGGTGTCCATGGCAGGACACCACAAAGGAAGCCACTGCTTTCTAACAAAAACATTGATGCATGCCTGAAGTTTACCAAAGACCACCTTGACACTCCAAAACGCTACTGGGAAAATGTTTTGTGGACTGATGAAACTAAAGCTGAATTGTTTGGAAAGAACACGCAGCACTACTTATGGCGTAAAAAAGGCACCACATACCAACATGAAGACCTTAACCCAATAGAGATGCTGTGAAATGACCTCAAGAGAGCCGTTCACACCAGACATCCTAAGAATATGGCTGAGCTGAAGCAGTTTTGTAAGGAAGAATGGTCCAAAATTCCTTTTGAACGTTGTGCGGGTCTAATCCACATCTACCGGCAACGCTTGGTTGAGGTAATTGCTGACAAAGGAGGATTGACCAGATATTAAATCCAAGGGTGCACTTACTTTTTCCGCAGCACTATGAATGTTTAATGGGATGTATTCAATAAAGACATGACATATTATAATTATTTGTGTGTCGTTAGCTTAAGCACATTGTGTTTGTCTATATTTGTGACTTTGATGAAGATGACATCACATTTTATGATCAATTAATGCAGAAAACCAGCTGATTCCAAAAGGGTACACATACCTTTTCTTGCCACTGTATATTGCTAAATAAATGCATATGATCGGTGTCTGCTACAAATGACCCTAAACTAGCCTAATCAGTCGACTAGTCGTTCAAACCACACATTAACGAGCCTATTTTGGAAACATCCCTAATGACAATTTATCCTTCTATCCTATGACCAAACACATGGCAAACACACAGTGGCGAGTCAAAACCGGTATTATCAGTTCTATGTTTTTATGGTAAAATGTATGTTCTACGCACAATGCTGAAAACAACTATGCCAATTCTTAAAGCACTAGTGGAGTTTCTTCATAAAGTGCCTGTGAAATGATTTGTTCAATTGTAAACATATTCTGTTTATATGCGGTGAGAGAATGAGAGACACACTGAGACAAAGCACAGGCCATGTGACTCTCTTTCCACGATGACATCATCCAGAATGCTTACTGAACATTTGAATGACAACAGCGCCCCCATGTGGCCAACAAATGAACTGCACTCACATGCCCATATTAAAATTACAGTGGCACTTTGCTCTATCAAAATCAAACATAAAACTCTTTAACATTAATGTTTAAATGTGCGGTCGTGTCGGTCACTCACCAAGACTTGGGTTGCCCGAAGTGTAGGTAGTTGATGCTGTAGAGATCCATATCTTCCGTGTGCCAAGCGAAAGTGGTTTTCCACATGCCGAAATACAGGTATGGTGTGTTCACACCCTCGATGACAATTCCACACTCCTGTTCCACCATATCTAGAAGAGTGTTCAGATGACCGATGTTCCACTCCGTAATGTCCTTCACAAAGAAAACACAAGCACATACACTTATAGGACTAATAAAATGCAATTTATTGAATGCATGGGACCGTTTAAACAAACATAACAAAGAAGTTTGTAATTTCATCTACGATGATTAACTGGAAGTGATGCAGACCATTTATAAACACTAAATGGAAAATTATCCGTTTTAACTGTAATAACATCGATAATTAAATCTGTTCTGTGACTAACCGGATCATAAAGGGACCCGCTGATATCGGCGCCGTAAATGGGCGACACAAACGTCAGATTTTTCCAGTATTTCCTTTCCAGGTCATCGAAGTCCTTGTGTTGAGGGGTGCAGTACCTGTGATCGGTCGAGACAATTAAAATGTTGCTATTACATAAATCATAATATTCAAAAAGAGCCACAGTTGCCTGTAGAAAGTGCAGACAAAACTTCTAAATCTCGAAGTTTACATGGCTAAACAACCTCACCACTGGACCGACTATTTTTAGGGTTAAATTTTTTTTTTTTTTTTAAATTGGCCATTTTCTATTAGTTAAACAATATTTGTGTGAATTTCAGCAGCAACATTACACAGGTGATGAGAAAACCAAACGCACTTTTTACTGTTGGCCAGTTTGCGATATTCTCCGACCGTCATGGACTTCTTCTGGATGTTGTATTGGGTGAAGAGTCCTGATTGGCCGGTCACAACCTGCATGATGGGGGCGGGGATAACCATCTCCTCGATCGTTTCGTAGGTCTGCCGTGGCTTCCACTCTTTCGGTGGAATAACCTGAGTGTCGGAAATACAGAAAGGAAACAACAACAAAAAAATCAGCATTCGTAACTTACATTTTTTAAAAATAATTTATGTAGTTCGATTTTTATTTCTTCGATTATTTTTTATACATTGTTTTTTATTTCAAGTTTTATTGGTGTGCAAGTACATATAATACAATTTAGCTACAACATTATTTATTTATTTTTTCCAATTTGGTATGCCCAATTCCCAATGTGCTTTTAAGCCCTCGTGGTGGTGTAGTGATTCGCCTCAGTCCGGGTGGCGGAGGACGAATCTCAGCTGCCTCCGCGTCTGAGACCGTCAACCCACGCATCTTATCACGTGGCTTGTTGAGCGCGTTACTGCGGAGATATAGCGCGTGTGGAGGCCCCACCGAGAACGAACCACATTATAGCGACCACGAGGAGTTTTACCCCATGTGACTCTACCCTCCCTAGCAACCGGGCCAATTTGGTTGCTTAGGAGACCTGGCTGGAGTCACTCAGCTACAACATTATTTTTAATAATAAATTGAATTTTTATGTTACAATTTTTTAAAGTTTTGTTAATACACTGAATTTTAAAATAATAAAATGCTGAAAAAAAAAGTCTGCATTTTATGATGTTATTTGTAATAAAATATTAAGTAAAAAAGTCTCTCTCTCTCTCTCTCTATATATATATATAATCTATTATAAAAAATCTTTTTCAAGTTTTATGATTGTGTAAATACTGTACATATAATCCAATTTACTTAGGACATAATTTTAATAATACACTGAATTTTTAAAGTAATAAAATGCTGATAAAAAGTCAGCATTTTATGATGTTATTTATATCCTTGGTGTTCCTAAAAGAAAAAAATGCATTCATATAATTCAATTTTTATTTTTTATACATTATTATCCATTTAAAGTTTTATTTGGCATGCATGTAAATATAATACAATTTAGTTTCGACATTATTTTTAATAACAGACTGAATTTTTACGTTTCAAATTTTTTCATTTAACCCTATAACGCTGTTTGACGGCTCCTGTTTCACTCTCTGTTTAAGCTGACGAGCCTAACAGTCTATGGTAAGTTTCACGTTTATGGTACCATCTAGTGGTTATTTGTGATTTTATTTTTAATTGGTCAGTCAAAAAATGCTGTTAGACTTGCGCGATGTTGGGATATATGACAGCTTATTTTGAAAGTTCAAGGTAACATTACAATTAAAATTACTGACATTTTTTGACAATAAATGTTTGCCTTTATAAGACTAGCCTATCGTTGTTTCAAAGCACTATGTTTAAGTTAATAAATTACTATGTCGAAGTTATGAGTATCAACTTTGATACATTAGGCTTTACGGGTTAAATGTGCCATTAGCACTCTGTTCTGTATCTGACAGAATCTTTCCAAAGTGTTACATTTATAATGTTACTGTTCTTTCCTCTTGAAAGACTAAATCATAAACTTTGCTACAATTTTAAAATCTGTAAGAAAATGATTATACTTGTAATATGACATGCTATAATAGACAAATAAATTATATAAATAATAAATATGAAGAAAAATATGAATGTATATGATATGCATGCCTCTACATCCTTTAATCTATGTAGAAAAAGAAACAGGACAGTCAAAATATTATATGGAAGATAAATGAAATAAAACTTGGTGCAGTGATATATATATATATATATATATATATATATACACCGATCAGACACAATATTAAAACCACCTAATATCATGTAGGTCCCCCTCGTGGCGCCAAAACCACTCTGACCCGTTCAGGCATGGACTCCACAAGACCTCTGAAGCTGTCCTGTGGTATCTGGCACCAAGACATTAGCAGCAGATCCTTTAAGTCCTGTAAGTTGCGAGGTCGGGCCTCCATGGTTTGGACTTGTTGGTCCAGCACATCCCATAGATGCTCAATCGGATTGAGCTCTGGGGAATTTGGAGGCCAAGTCAACACCTTGAACTCTTCGTCATGCTCCTCAAACCATTCCTTAACAATGTGTGCAGTGTGGCAGGGTGCATTATCCTGCTGAAAGAGGCCACTGCCATAAGGGAATACCATTGCCATGAAGCGGTGTACCTGGTCTGCAACGATGTTTAGGTAGGTGGTATGTGTCAAACTAACATCCACACGAATGCCAGGACTCGAGGTTTCCCAGCAGAACATTGCCCAGAGTATCACACTGCCTCCACCGGTCTGCCTTCTTCCCATAGTGCATCCTGCTGCCATCTCTTCCCCAGGTAAACGACGCACACGCACCCGGCCGTCCACATGATCTAAAAGAAAACGTGATTCATCAGATCAGGCCACCTTCTTCCATTGCTCCATGGTCCAGTTCTGACGCTCACGTGCCCATTGTAGGCTCTTTCGGCAGTGGACAGGGGTCCTTCCCTTGCACCACTTTTGGTAGGTACTGTAGTTACTGTGCTACAGTAGCTCTTCTGTGGGATCGGGTCAGATGGGCATGCCTTTGCTCCCCACATGCATCAATGAGCCTTGGGCACCCATGACCCTGTCACCGGTTCGCCGGTTGTCCTTCCTTGGACCACTTTTGGTAGGCACTAACCACTGCATACCAGGAACACCCCTCAAGACCTGCTGTTTTGGAGATGATCTGACCCAGTCGTCTAGCCATCCCAATTTGGCCCTTGTCAAAGTCGCTCAGATCCTTACACTTACACACATTTTTCCTGCTTCCAACACATGAAATTCAAGAACTGACTGTTCACTTGCTGCCTAATGTATCCCACCCCTTGACAGGTGCGATTGTAATGAGATATTCACTTCACCTGTCAGTGGTTTTAATGTTGTGGCTGGTCAGTGTAAATATATATATATAAAAAAATGTAGTCAAAAGGACAGGAAAAAAGAGAGTTAATTAACTAATGTGGCAGAAAATAAACATTTACATGCTGTGGAAGAAAACACCAAATGGGAAACACCCATCTGGGAAATTAAATGAAGTAATAATTACCTCTAAAGCCAAATATATCAAATATGATACATTAAAAAAACCATGTGCAATTTCATTTTATTTTTATATTTTGTTTAATGGTACTAAAAACAGTTTAAATGTCAAAAAATATGTCAGGCTTTACAGGGTTAATAATACATTGAATTTTATAAGTAATAAAATGCTGATAAAAAAGTCTGCATTTTAAGTTATTCGTATTCTTGGTGTTCCTAAATGAATAAATGCATTAATGCAGTTCAATTTTTTTATATACATTATTTGTTTATTTCAAGTTTTATTGGTGTGCAAATAAATATAATACAATTTAGTCACGACATACAATTTTTTACATTGAATTACGAAATTAAGTATGTTCTGCGACATTTTGCATCAAAAATACCGATTCATGTTTCTCGAACACTCCTCCCATATTCTATTGGTCGGATAAACAGATAGTCCCGCCCCAAACTCACACTATTGGTTAAGCCAATGTTGCTGTGTCGGGATACTCCAATAAACAAACTCTTTCGTGTGAAACTCAACCTACAAATGTTTTGCTCATATTTGACTCTGTAAATTAAGCTGGGAAAGGACAATATTAGGAGTATTTTAACATCCCCAAAAAAATCACATCACCTGTAGCTTAAAACTCGATATAAAGGTGAAAGTTTATTTGATACCTTCGCCAGACCAGCGCGATGAGCTCCCTGGGTCTCTATATACGCGATGTACTTTCCAAAGTCTTGGAACTCCTCCATGGTGGGTCTAAAGGTCATGATCTTGTAGGAGTTTGCCGCTGGTGGAGGCGCTGGGATGGGCTCTGGGAACGGTGGCTCTGGTTTTATTTCTGGGAACAGTGGTTCTGGGGTTAGTTCTGGAGCTGCTAGTTCTGCAGATGGTTCCTGGTCTGGACCTGCAAGCGGTTCCTCACATGGCTGTGGTTTTGATTCCAGGATTGGTTTTACAGGCGACTCCTGAGAAGCATCTGTTTGTAGAGTGGCGTCTGATGCAGGTTCAACGGGCTCTGCCGTGACCTCTGGGTTCGTGTCGGGGGGTGAAGACGGATCCATGACTGCAGGTCAGCTAAAGCTACGGACGCAAAAACAAAAATATCACAGATTAACCAACTTCAAAATCCACAACACTGTCAGCACAATGTATTTAAAGGGAACTATTCATTTTAATCATATATTTCTGAATTTATAAGGTAGACCACATCAAGCAATGAACAAAATGTTTACGCATTTACTTACGCAAGTAAAAACAAAGGTTAAAATGATTAATTATAATAATAAAAGCATTATTAATAAATAAATGCCTGCTTTTTATAATAATTTCAGAGAACAGAATTTATTCTACTAAAGTCAAGAAGCAATGAATGGCAGTATCGTTATCTGCATTAAAAATCAGAGGCCGACCGATAGTGGATTTTACCGACACCGATGACTAAGGTGGTGGAAAAGGCCGATAACCGATTAATCGGCAGATTAAAAAATCAAAATCTATTTATAGGAGCAGACGTTGAGGCTACAACAGTCCAAAATGAATAAAAACCCAAAAGCAGTTTAGTGTGCATCCAAAATCCCAATAATAACCAGAAGAAGTAAGATTTGGTGCATAACGTGGGACTTTTAACTATAAACGAGCCTGAAATACACCGGGGATTTGGCTGCGTTACAATACTCTATATGTAAGTATTTACCAAATTAAGCTTTTTATAGCCTTTATATTTAACAGATGGAGAGTGTTGCATATATATATACATGCCGTATATATTAAAGAAACTATCAGCTTAGATTTTTGCCGATAACCGATAGTTCCAAAAAGCAACTATTGGCACAGATTAATCTGTAAAACCGATATATCGGTCTACCTCTATTAAAAATGACTAATAATTTACACTAAAACGACCTCTTAAATATTAAGGATTTTTAAGTGCCAAGTGTACAAAAAAAGTTGCAATAGTTGTGTCTTCATCAATGTTCATAATTGTACATTTGTAAATTCCTCTACTTCCTCCTGAAAGTAAAAAAAAAAAAAAACTTTAACCTATTTTTTTAAGATTTACACTTTTTAATTTCATAACAAATGTCTATAAAATTGAATCAAGTAATATTTAACCAAATAAAATTAATTAAAAATTTTTTTATTCATTTCATTTGGTTAAAGACTACTCAATTTACGTTTAAATTAAAATGCGTAAATCTTAAATATCGGCTAAAATATTTTTTTAATGTTCCATAAACACTCATTTAAACTTTATTTCTTTTTTTGGATTTTCTCCCCTTTTCTCCCTAATGTGGAATGCCCAATTCCCAATGCGCTCTAAGTCCTCGTGGTGGCGTAGTGACTCGCCTCAATCCGGGTGGCGGAGGACGAATCTCAGTTGCCTCTGAGTCTGAGACCGTCAATCCGCGCATCTTATCACGTGGCTTGTTGAGCGCGTTACCACGGAGACGTAGCACGTGTGGAGTCTTCACGCTATTCACCACAGCATCCACGCACAACTCACCACGCGCCCCACCGAGAGCGAGAACCACATTATAGTGACCACGAGGAGGTTACCCCATGTGACGCTACCCTCCCTAGCAACCAGGCCAATTTGGTTGCTTAGGAGACCTGGCTGGAGCATTTCAACTTTATTTAATGCCAAATGACATACTGAATCAGGCAAATAATTTTTAGACACAAGACATATTTCTTCAAACGTTACATTGTTCATTTATATAATCAGTTGGTTATTCTTTCTGAAGTCACTGATTTCAAAAAGCTTACTTTTTAGATTTTTAGCAGAGAAATTTCCACCGTTTTCACATTAACAACACAAAATCGTATGAATAAAGACAGTTGAAATTCTGTCAAACCCTTCAGTTATAATAAAATATACGTCACAAGTTCATAACTAAACTTTAAAATGGTTAAAACAAAAGTTATCAAATTAATAAAAAATAGGTTAAAGAATAAATTAAATATTTAACATAATTTAATATTCTTCAATTCCAATTGTAGTTCAATTGTTGTTATAATCCTTCAAAATAAAACTTAAAATAGTCACGTTTAAATCACTGTGTGCTGAAACTACAAAAACTAGAAGGAAAAACTATGAAAAACTATACATCTTTTCACAGGAGTATAAGATTAAAAAATGATTCAAATGTCCTTAGATTATTCTGTACACAAATCTAATCAATATACAGTTTTTTTCCAGTTCTATACTGTAGTTTTCTACTTAGTCAGAATTAGCCTCATTTTCAATGAAAACAAACTGCACGGTAATGTTGTCAACAAGATCAATATCACTAATTTAAAGATGGGGATGTATTCATATATGTTTATCAGTTTTCTGTGCTTTATTATGCATTTGTTGGAGTTCAAAACTTCATAACAATAATAATAATACAATTTAAAAATTCATCCAAACTTAAAGTTAAAACCAAAACAACTTTCTCCTGCTTTCCTCAACTTTGAATTACTTTACTGCATTTGATTAAATATTTCAACTTCATGGCTGATGCTTCAAAATAAAGATTATGCATGCATAAAATAATAATAAATTGCATGCACAATTACCCCACCTAAAAAAATGTCAATTACCATTACATTTCATAAACTATTTATAATCACACTACAGCTAATTCAAGAAATAATGTAAATAATAATCAATAAATGCATGCAAAATATATCCTAGCAGAGTGAACATGCATATTTTAATACCTATATTTTATTTAATTAAATATCAATAACCACATAAAGGCTGATTCTTTCCCATAAAGACAAGAAATATTGTAAATAATCACTAAATGCATGCAAAATACATCCTAGCAGAGAGAACATGCATATTTTATTACCTATATTTTATTTAATTAAATATCAATAACCACATAAAGGCTGATTCTTTCCCATAAAGACAAGAAATAATGCAAATAATCAATAATTGCATGCAAAATACATCCTAGCAGAGTGAACATGCACATTTAAATTACTAGATTTAATTTAAATATCAATAACCACATAAAGGCTGATTCTTTACCATGAAGACTGAAATACTGTAAATAAATAATTGCATGGAAATGTTTTGCATTCTTCACCCCAGCTCGAGTTCAAACAGCACGAGAAAGATAAGAGGGGGGTTTAAAAGGCCTTTGTGTGTGTCCAGCCTACAGCTGAATTCATCATGGCTACAAGGACTAAATGCATGCAAACACACACAAACTATAGCAATTAAGCAACGCATAAACATCTAAAACAACGTCTGAATGTTAATGCACGCGCTTTAGATCGCTTATACTTCTCATTTACAGCGTTTCTACTTCAGTTTTGACAAGCACCACAACACAGCTGCTCCATAACACCACAAATAACAATAAAAACACCTCCAGTGTCCTCTGAGCGGACACAAAACCACAATATAAGTATCACTTGTCGGTTTACCTGCCGCTTTGCGTCGTTATTGACTCGTTTTTCGCTGTTTTCTTCTCGATTCTGTTTGTTTTTTACGAATCCAAAGGCTCGATATTGTCTATCAGCAGCGCTGGGCCTCGGCTCCGCCCACTGCAGCGTGACGTGTGCTGTGATTGGTTAGATTGATGTACAGCGTAGTCTTCCATTGGCTGGTGTGTATGATTGATGCTTTCAGTGGCCATTAATGCTGTGCTAGTATGCACAATGACGGAAAGCACGTACTGCACGCAATAATAGTATGTCTTCCGGTGTGACATATTTGATAACGCTCCTCAAGAGTATTTAACGTCTATAAGATTCAATTTACACGGTTTATGTCCCATATTTTTCCTATTTTCGGTATAATTTGGTTACATTTCTCGCAATATAAAATAAATAGCGGGGAAACCCGTTTTATCAACATATTCACAGTACACGGTGTTTTAACTGTTCAAAGTGTACACTACATAGACAAACTACAAACACTAAAAATACTATAGGGTGAATTCAGGTAAATTAGGCCATTTTGGCCTGAATTACCCTATGTAGTACAGCATATTCAGGTTTCTTTATTAGATTAGAACAACAGTAGCAATACATTTGAATATTACACAATTAAAAACCTGTTCCACCAAATACCTTGAACAAAATTATACTTTTGAAGCATTAGGTGTTCACTTCCAAAAACTCGAGCCATTTCTTGATCAGGACTACACTAAACTTTGAACACTTGGGTAATTAGGCTTCTCTAAACCATCCCATTGTCATGGTTTCATTAGTGGCTTTCTGTACAAAAATTGACAAGTGATACACAAAATGTATTAGGAAAAGAACACCACACGTGTTGTGATTTATTTTATATAAAAGTTCAATACAGTTTATTGAAAAATATAGCACTCATACCAGTGCAAGGAAATAGCTATGCACCAACCACTACATACAATGGCTAAATACAAGTGCTAAAAATATACAATTTCAATTTCAGAATATACAGCTCCAGTCTATGTAAATATTAGAAATAGTTGAGGTATAACTAAAGAAAACAAATTATACAAAAAAAAAAAAAAAAAAAAAAAAAAAGGAATTACCTGCAGCCATTGGCATTTATTTTGCGAATACTATAACAAAAGCAAAGAACGTCATTGGGCGAAAAGACGATACATTAAATATTTCCTGAATGAGAAACTGTTGGGGTTTGTGCGAAAAACGGTTCAAGGATTTACCTCGAAAACATTTAAAAAGTTAAGGCAGACCAGGTGCGTACAAAACCTTATCCAGGATCAACTCATCCATGTATAATAATGCAAAATAGAACCTGAAAACAAACCCTGGATAAGTACTCAGTGGGTTGTATACACGTGACCACTGTTTGCATAACGGCAGAGGTTAGTGAAAAAAATTACACTCCATTTCTAAACCACATACAGTAGTTAAACAGCAAAGCAAATATACTAGAAAGAGGGATCATATGTATTAATTTGAGCATATTAAAATGTAGTTGCTAATCAAATGGACAAGGGGGAAAAAAAAAAAAATTCAAAATTTTCACGTAAAATTAAAGATTAAAATGAGTCCATTTTAGAATAAATTTAGTTAGTTGCCAATAACGGCAGTACAATAAAAAAAGTTTTATAAAGCCGAATGTAAATAAACGTTACTGTGTGCTAGAAAAGCTACGCCACCCTAAACTCATGGATCTTTACATAACGGCATCAATTTAACAGGATTTAAGAGCCAACGCATTCGTACAAACATATGTTAACATCATAATGATGAATTAAGGCTAGCAAAAAATTCGTAGAAAGAAAAAGCAAAACACCATAATGGTGCGTCACTAGTTCATTTAGATTACATTTAGTTGGTTATCAAATGACGGTGGTACAATATAAACATTTTTAAAGCCAAACGCCGATGAAATGTTATTTTACGACAGAAAAGCTACGTAATGGCGACGCATTACTGGCGAAATCTATTCGTCATTGCAAACATCGGAATTGTGCATAACTACAGTTCATTTTGATTAATATTTAGTTTGCTATAATAATAAAAAATAAAAGTGGTACGATAAATGTTTTTTTAAAGCCAAACATCACTGAATGTTATTTTACGGTAGAAAACCCTCGCACCGGGATCAGTTTTAACAGGAGCCAGTGCAATCGTACGAACGTTTGTTACGTAACATGACGAGAACATTTTTGCTGGTGGAAAAATAATTCAAGGGAATTTGTGCATAGCTACATTTCATTGTGCTGGTGTAAGGTACAAGGCGGTTCTTACGGAAGCACCTTAAGGAAAGCACCTATAACTAAAATACGTCTAAAACGTTATAAATCACCTTTACTCGTAAATACAAAGCTTGCATTTCAACAAAAAAATGACCACGGACAGAAATCAACTGGCTAGATAAGAGGCAGATCACAAAACAGGGCCAAATTAAGTAGCAGTTCTCCATCAAGGTGGAGGTTTTTAAAACAATCCTACAACCCGATACGTCTTAACATTCTTTAAATATATTAAAAAACAAAATCAGTTTTCGTTTGTGGAATTGCGTCTTGTTGCCGTCGTAGTTCACGGACAGCAGGAGTATCATAACCGGCCGCTGCTGTATCCGGGGAAGAGTTGGGTGAGGATGGCTTGAAGGGGTTTGTTCACTATCATTTGGTAGTTTTTGCCCAAGTCGTGTCGGCAAGCTGGACAGGTGTAGACCTCAGCTTTGAAAGATCGCTGAAGGCATTCCTTTAAAATGAAAACAAACATGCATTATTTTCAGATTCATTTACTATTAAAAACCATTTGATCATATTATAAAACAGATGATTTTGACTAAATTTGTCTGATTGGATGAAAATGACTATAAACGCACACGCGTGGCCAACCATTCTATACAGGTTTCCCACTCTTTTCAAGCCACAATTTTCAAGGACATTTTATTTGCCCAACGGGTGTAATGTTTAAACCAAAACACTCGAGAGGTCATGATGTACAGTACTGTGCAAAAGTTTTAGGCACTTGCGAAAAATGTTGCATAGTGAGAATGTCTTCAAAAATAATGCCATAAATAGTTTTCATTTATCAATTAACGTCATACAAAGTCCAGTAAACAAAGCTAAATCAATATTCGGTGTGACCACCTTTGCCTTCAAAACAGTCCCAATTCTCCTAGATACACCTGGACACAGTTTTTCTTGGCTGTTGGCAGATAGGATGTTCAAAGCTTCTTGGAGAATTCACCACAGTTCTTCTATCTATTTAGGCTGTCTCAATTGCTTCTGTCTCTTTATATAATCCCAGACTGACTCAGTGTTCAGTGGGGGGCTTTATGGGGGGCCATGCCATCTGTTGCAGGGCTCCCTGTTCTTCTATCTATTCAATTAGCAATAGTCTAACATTTATATTTCCTATTGACACACTAAAGCTGAAGATACAAATAATCATCTCAAGACAAATGATTTTGTACAAAATCTTATGTGCCTAAGACTTTTGCACAGTACTGTATATTATGGTTAATTTTTCTGAATTCATTACGCACATTCAAGATGGCGCCGAGTATGGCTGCTGCGTTGCGAGCTCCGAAACAACATTGTAGTTTTTTGTTTTTGTTTACAATTCTTATGTTTTTTTTGTCTTGGATGTTGTCTGCCTTATTGTCTACGATAAACACTTTTGGACATTGGTTCTGCAATTACACACCGTAAACCGGACTTCAAATTTCTCAATGCCGACCCGCTGTTTACAAACACACCAGCAGAGCCCTTTGTCTGGGCTGCCTGGCAGCGGAAACGCAGGAGGAAAAGGGGAAACAGAGCCGGCGTTCTCATCAGAGTAAGACATCACGCAAATCAACCCCCACTACCCAGTATTCTACTGGCAAATGTTCAGTCTCTGGATAACAAGCTCTGCGAGCTGAAAGCGCGGATCCCTTTCCAACGAGAGACGAGGGACTGCTGCATTATCTGCCTAACAGAAACTTGGATGTCTGCAGAGATTCCAGACTCAGCCATTGAACCCGCGGGGTTCTCCGTGCACAGAGCGGACAGAGCGAAAGACCTCTCGGGTAAAAGTAGGAGGTGGTGGTGTATGTTTTATGATCAGCAAATCCTGGTGTGATCAGAGGAACGTACATTCTATCAAGTCTTTCTGCTCTCCTGATCTGAAATTTCTCATGCTTCTGTGTCGACCATTCTGGCTACCGAGAGAATTCACAGCGGTCATTATCACTGCTGTGTACATCCCGCCACAAGCCGACACAGACCGGGCACTCAAGGAACTGTATGGGAGTATAAGCAAACAGGAAACCGCACACCCTAAGGCAACGTTCATTGTGACTGGGGACTTTAACAAAGCCAGTTTCAAATCAGTTGCACCAAAATACCACCAACACATTAGTTTCAACACACGAGGGGACCGGGTTTTGGATCATTGCTACTCTCCCTTCCAGGATGGCTACAAATCCCTCCCCCGCCCACCATTTGGAAAATCGGACCACTCTTCCATTCTGCTTCTGCCCGCTTACTGGCAGAAACTGAAACAGGAAGCACCCAGCCTCAGAACGATCCATTGCTGGTCTGACCAATCAGACTCTACGCTACAGGACTGTTTTGATCACACGGACTGGGAGATGTTCCGGTCCGCCTCTGATGATGACATCGAGCTTTACGCTGATAGCGTCACGTGTTTCATCAGAATGTGCGTAGAGGATGTTGTTCCATCCAAAACAATACGGATCTACCCGAACCAGAAACCTTGGATTAATAGCGATGTTCGTGCGGCACTTAATGCACGGACCTCTGCTTTTAATTCTGGGAATGTGGAGGAGCATAAACAAGCCAGTTATGCCCTCCGAAAAACTATCAGGGCATTCCAAATTGAGAGAAAAGGGTATATAAATAAAAGTGATTAAATTATAGAGCATGGTTACAGTCAAGTCTGCGTCATTTCAAAATAAAAGTCCCTGAACATTGGTGTTATAAAGCAATATTGCAAAACAATCAATCTTTATAACAAATCAATATTTTTCACCAGTTATTTTTAATCATTTAGTAGAACTTAAGTTAAATTGCAAACCATTTGTAAAATCACGACTGTAATTAAGAACTATATTTGAAAGTAAATCAGAATTGGCCGACTGTTGTTTATGTTTCCAACATTTCAAATTATCTATGTAACCTAAATATTTTAATTAGTGAATTTTGCCAATACCAATAACTAAAGTGGTAGAAAAGGCAGATCGTTTTTTTAAATTGATTTATAAAAATATTGTAACATTTTTTCCCGGCACAGACAGAGGCTTGTAAATTATTTTTCCAACCACAATTCCAATAATAATCAGAAAAAAAAAAAGATTGGGTTGAGAACATGGGACTTTTAACACAAAACAAGCCTGAAACACACTGGGGACTCTTATTTTGAAGTGACGGAGACTTGACTGTAACAATGATCTATAAATATTTTCATCCCCTTTTCTCCCAATTTGGAATACCCAATTCCCACTACTTAGTAGGTCCTCGTGGTGACGCGGTTACTCACCTCAATCCGGGTGGTGGAGGACAAGTCTCAGTTGCCTCCGCTTCCGAGACCGTCAATCCGCACATCTTATCACGTGACTCGTTGTGCATGACACCTCGGAGACTCACAGCATGTGGAGACTCATGCTACTCTCTGCGATCCACACAGAACTTACCACACGCCCCACTGAGAGTGAGAACCACTAATAGCAACCACGATGAGGTTACCCCATGTGACTCTACCCTCCCTAACAACCGGGCCAATTTGGTTGCTTAGGAGACCTGGCTGGAGTCACTCAGCACGCCCTGGATTCAAACTCACGACTCCAGGGGTGGTAATCAGACAATGCTCTATATATAATATTTCCCAAATTAAGCTTTTTATAGCCTATATATTATTTTTATTCACAATATATGAAGTTGGTGACACGATATGTGTTGACAAGGGACGTTTCCATATAGTCGCATTTTCTTTGCACGTCCTCACTTCAATAAAAAAAAAAAAAAAAAAAAAACTTAAGGAGCACGGAGGAATAAAAAAATAAAATAAAATACCGGCAACTATCGGCATAGATTTTTGCCGATATTTCCAAAAAGCAACTATCGGCACCAGTTCATAGGTAAAACCGATCTATCGGTCTATCTCCAATTTTAATACAACCATGAAAGGTAAACTGTGACATAGGTACTTCTGGGAATACTTTCCCAAGTCGCTTTAGGTAAATGCCTCTGCTAAATTAATAAAAAAATGACTCAAACGATTCAATGAATCATTTTATTTAATTGTTCCAATGAAATGAACAAACAAAAACAAATCAGATTATATAAAAAGACTAGCCATAGAATTTTGGGGTCATACAGACTGATGCGCAAAGAAAAAAAAAAAAAAAAAAAAAAAAAAAGAAAAGCGTATATAATATACCGCTGATGTCTTGAGACACGTTTTAAAAGTTGAAGTTCTTTTTAACTTGACAGGGCGCCAAAACAAAACATGGCACTCCTGTGCGAGACGGTGGGGAAAAAAATAAAAGCGGTGAAATGCAGCGCAATGGACGCAACTACGCATTCGGTGTGAATGGCCCCCTATGTGGTAGCAGTATTTGCCTTACCCTGCAGACGTTGTGTTGGCACTCTGTCGTAATTGGCTGATAGACGACTTCCTGGCAGCAGATGCACAGGAAAACCTCCTCCACTTTATTCAGGAACCGCTAAAGCGAAACACATTCAATGTTATTATAATATTCAGAAGCAAGAGAGCAATCAAACGTATACATGTCGCAGTACGGACCGGTCCAAGTCTAAGAGACTCCATGGCTTCATCCCACAGTTTCTTATTCAGCTCATCATCTTTGATTAAAGCCTTCTGCTCTTTACTCAGTTTATACGCCTCCACCTTCGTCTTCTTAGGTGTGCCTTTAGCTGGAGAACTCTTCTCATCCACTACAAAAATCAGAAACAAACCAAATGTAACAAAAGCACAGATCTTGCTTGTAAAACCACATGTAGCCAATTGTACATTTCACATACCGCTCTGAGATTTCCTCTTTCTCTTGCCCTTAGTAGGCGTTTCTTCGATGTCATCTTCAATTTTGTTCTCCTTTTCCTTTTCTTTTGCAGCAACAGCCTCCAGATAACCCTCAGGATACTGAATTGCACAAATAAATATATATATATATATATATATATATATATATATATATATATATATTCGTCATTTATTTGCATTTGAATTTGGGGTGTAATATATAAGAAGAAAAAAATTAAGCCTATTTCTCAGAGCATTAAGACATAATTATAGGGTAGTTCACATGAAATACTTGTGGAAAGCTGACATGTCCATCTAAAATTATTTAAAACAAAATTCTGCCAACTCTTTGATTTACTATGCAGCTTTTATGACCTCATGTGTGATAACGTGGAACTTGGACTTTGTTTTGTGACGGTCACATTTAAGCGAATTGCCCTCGAAATTCTTGATGTGATTAAATGTTTTTAGAAAAGGCGTAAAGGTCTTGATCAAACAATTTGTACCATTATGATAGCATTTTTTTTTTTACTGTACTTAGTCTCGTCTCAACACAATGTTTTTTTTAAAACTGCAAATATGTAGGCCAATTATAATTTTTTTTACAGCAATTAAGTCAATATTGTCTGAACAATATTTAAAGGCGAAAATGACAATAATAATGCAATATTATTAATAATGTAGTAATTTACGTGTCATGAGTCAACAACATTTAAGCCAAACATTTTTACTACAATTAATGTCTTGTCCAAACTCAATATTTTTATTTAAATGGAAATACGACCATAATGATAGATGTTTTACATGACGATGCCTTAATATTCAATCCCCAAAAAGCTTTTTTTTTTATTTTTTTTTTACTGTAATTGAAAAAATATTTTCATTTAAAATGGCAACAACCATAATGATGGGCGTTATGCATCAAATACATTTAAGCCAAAATTTTACTGCAATCTTAAAAATAAAAAAAAACATATGCAAAAAATATTTGTATCTAAAGGCACACACAACCATAATATTGGACGTTATGCGCCGTAATGGTTCAACTAAATTTTAGCCTGAAAAACATACTGTATTAAGAAAAAGAAAAAAAAAGTCTTGACCGAACACAATTTCTTTAAATGCGTATACGACCATGATGAACAAAAACAGTAAAGTGATGCCACAATGCCAAAAATCTTTGTCCTTGGGTGTTGGTCGGCAGGTTTCGTGAAATTTACCCACAAGTTTCTGAATATCGAATGTAGCAAATTAAGAGTCCCGTAAACCATCTTCGCTGACGTTACCTGCATGGTAAGCCCCAGTTTTTTAATGCGCTCTTTTCCGTCACGTGTCCATGGCGCTGGTTCGTCATCGTTTCGTTTCAGCATGTATCTCCAAACGAGGAAGCCAGACTTGCCTTTCTCCGGCCAGTACTTCACCACCTGACAAACACAACGCTAAATTACTTCCCACAGGTAACACACGCAATTAAGTAGTAGTGTTGATACATGAATCAACGTCCACACTTCAGAACATTTACACAACATTCAAGTCCCATCATTCTCAAAAACAAAACACTTGTGAATTTCCCACCTTGTAGATTCCGTCATATCGGTTGCCGTCTTCGGGACTGTACTTGCTGTGTTTGCGACCTTTGGAGCTTCGCACCACTCGCACGGGTTTCCCCGCCTTCCAGTCCTTGGCCTCCGCCCCTTCCTTCTCGTTCACTGCGGCATTGCAGTTCAAAGCTAGTGCCCTACAAATACAACACAAAAAACAAACTTAATCAGGAAAAGGGACAATGTTTGAAGCTTTCAATTTCTACCATTCTGCATTGAGAATGATTGTGGAATCTAAAAAGCAGAAAAAATTCCCACCCCTATTAAAATACTAATTTCTATGCTTAATGTGCAGTGACAACTATAAGATGTTCGTATGCCGATTTCCTGAGGATTCCTGCATTTGGTGGCGCAGATGTTAGACACTACAGCTTTAGCAAATGTTCTTAGTTTTCAGTGCATATTATGTATGATTTAAAGAATATTTGTATGTAACTTCCTTTCAGAAGGGAAAATTTCTTTTCAGCAGATGCAATCATGTATGGATGTGTGTGGACGGGGAAAATATTAAAACATTAACTAGATAGGTAAAGTTAGGTAAGACAAAATCTGTTGGCCTGAGAAAACTTTGAAAGTTTTAACGAACAAATGAACGATGAACGAGAGAGAGAGAGACCAACTTAAAGCGGATTAAAAGGCCTCTTGTGGGTTTGTTTACATTTGAATTTTTGACACTTGGAGTTTGAATTAATGAACATTCCATTGGTATTTGAACATTCCGTCAATATAAGTTTGTGGGATTTTCCCATTTTTGATTGTCCACCATTCGAAAACCGTAAGTCCGATCAGTTAGAAAATATGTAGCACACTGTTCCAGAACAATCTGAAGGTCTGTACCAAATCTGAAGGATGTAGCTCGAAAGCTCTAGAAGTTCCACTCAGAAATGTTGGTCTTTGTTTAGGGACTTTGAACCTAAATAAAGCTAAACTTCACCAAGCCAACGTAATTAAATAGACTTAAAATTCACCATCCAATCAAATCCTGATGGATCAAATCAAGTTCCACCCAACATTTCCATAAATCTCTTCCACTCCTATACAAATCACATTATGGAAGTGAGTTACGAATCCTGAAAACCTCATGGCGGCCGTTTCTGACCTGTTCATGTTGGTGAGCTTCTGATCGCAGGACTGTTCGGCTGTTCTCTTGTTTCCGGAAAGATCACGACCCCCTGAGCCCGTGTATGTGAACTCATTACCGTCATCCTGAAATGAGAGAAGTGGTAGGTAAACAGAAGGGAATGTTTGCACTCCGAGACGGATGGTTTGGGGGCGAGTATCTATTAACGTACCACGTCGTCTTCATAGCCACCAGCGAGGACGAGAGAATAAGCACCATCGTTACTCCTGCCGTGAATTCCAGCAACATGAGGTCTGTGAACTCCCGATTCACTCACCTGATAGTTACATAAAAAAAACCTTAATATCTAATTATCCATTTAAAAACACATCCTCTTCAGTATCGCGTCATTGGAACCAAGAAAAGGGATTTAACAGATCACAAATGCTCACCTGCACTCTAAACTTCCACTGAGTTCCCACTGGCACTCCAGGAATGGGACCGTAATGGTTGGAAGGGACGATGGTGCACTGTTTAGTGCGGCCGACACACGCCATACCCTACAAACGAAAACACTTGAGTCTAATTCTTGTGAATGCATCAGAGAAATCTCAACGGTATATTAGCGAATTATTTAGGCGAAACGCACCTTTCCCCAGTCCCTCTGACTAGACGAGCTCGCCGAAGCCATCTTTGCTTTCTTCTTGCTTTCCTTTAGCTTCTCTCCAGCCAGAACCACCTCAGTGGCGTCATTACGACATTCTGGACAGTACCTGGAAAATGTAAGTAAAGAAAATTAACAAACAAGAAGGAACTTACGTTAAAGTTCATGTTTGGAGAAATCTGATGAATTTGATCTAAATGTCACAGATTAACCTTGACTGAGAATCAAACATGGTGGAAACTTTCATTTTAGTGGCTTAGCATTCAAAAGCAAGATTAAAACAATACAAACCACAATTGAAAATAGAAGCTGCATGGTTTGCATTCTTAGCAAACACTAGAATACTTAGACTGAGAACTAATTTACCAGTCCTCATCTTCTGGGATGGTGGTTAGCGGCGGGTTTAGGCAGTAGGTGTGGAACGCCATGTCACATTCATCACACAGAAGCTGTTTATCTGGATCCTGCTTCACGCCGCACACGTGACAGTTACACATGCGACAGTTCTTCTTTGGATCATCTTTGCAAACTTTACACTCCGGTCCATTTGACCCTGATTCCAAACACAAGAGAAAAAATAATGCACGTACATTTTTGTGACGCATTTCAAATAGGACATATATTCAGACCAGATTTGAAAATTAAATGATGAAATATATAAAATAAAAAAATAATAAAGAGGCAGACTTACTCTTGAGAGGACTGTCGGAAGAAGCCCCTGGTCCCTCTGAACTTCCTGGCTCTTCGATCTTGTAGATTTCGGTCACGAACATTATACGACAGTCGTTAAGAGAATCGCCAGCATCCCTTTAAAGTCACAGGTCAAATTTGTAAAGAACCAAATAATAAAAAAAATGGCGAGCAAGACAATTAGTGCAATTAAATTTGGCCGGAACTGATCCCATATTTCAATTTGACGCAATTAATACCAGATCCACGAAAGGACGGAAGTACAGCACATTATAAACTTTCGAACATTTTAAAATCCTTCCTGAAACGTGAGCAGAACGAATGTGTGTAAATTGTTCATACAAGCATTCTTATATGAATGCTGCAGCCATTTACACAATGGTTTTACAAACAATTCACACAAATGTATTCTGCTCACCGAAAAATTTACGCAAGCATGATTTTGCGAGTGGATGATTTACAAATGAGTTCATTCTGCTCATTAAAATGCAACAATTTATGCAAGAACGGCTTTTGAACAAATTCCTTATGCTCAGACAACTTGCATAAGAATGGTTTACGAACAAATCGAAGTTTTACACAATGTACGAACATAAATGTACGTAGTTTTACTAAAACGCAAGAAAAAATATTTACAAAGTTTTATGCAAATATACTAACAAAAATTTAAAGTACAAAAAAAAAATCCAACATTTTAAGCAAATGCATGAACAACATTTACTAAGTTTTACGCAAGTGTACGGACAAATTACAAAATTTTACGTAAAAGTAAAAAAAAAAAAAATTGAGGTTTTACACATGTAGAATTGTTTTTTTTTTTTTTACAATTTTACACAAATGTCAATTTATTAAGTGTACAGACAAAGTTTAAATTTTAGGCAAAAGTACAAACAAAAATGACGTTTTACGCAAAAGTAAAACAAAAAAAACATTTGAGGTTTTACACAAATGTAGACTTTTTACAAAATCTTACAAACTAAAATGTACAAAATTTTACGTAAATGTCAATATGAAGTTCACACAAAATGTGAAAAAAAAAAATAAATAAAAAAAAAAAAAAACATTTTACACAAATGTACAAACAAAATGTCAAACATTTCACGCAAATGTCAAACAAAAACGTATGCTTTACCATCACAAATTCGTTCCGCTCGCAATTTGTGAATAAGGCCCATTTTGTTCACATTACAGTGTTGACGATCTATTTAGCTTCTGCAAAGTAAGGGCCTAGTCATAACCATCTTCATGCTTGCAGCAACTTCTTCAGGAAGCTGAAATTAGTTCTTTGTCCTTTAGTTTCTACAGTCAATGTTAAAACAGATGTTTTAAACATCACCATACCCGAGCAGGATCTTGCCGAAAACTTCACGCTGGGTTCGCGTTTCCCTCTTCCTCTGGATCTCAGCATCGTACCAGTAGCCACGCTCCTTGGGCTCATCAGGGTTAAAGTTCACCATCACAATCATGCCCTGCTCCAGCTGGTGCCACTGGTAAACCGTGCGCGCTCGGGGGCGTACATCATTACCACGCAGCTGCACCACGCCATTCTCTGGGTAACTGCACAGACCACAGTCAGGATGAGGGGTAATTAACATTCAACTGCTGTGGGATGTGTTTAACAGAAAGCCTTTGATAAACTAACAATTTATGACTGATGAATAGAGCGCTTGAAACTTTTGAGACGTTAACAGCTGCAGAACGTGTTCAGAGACAAATACAGGTGCTCTACACGCAATGCAATGCACAGAAATCGGGGAACTGAAAAGCATAAGTTTCACAATTAGGAATTTAACATCCTCTTTTGGTAGAATAAAGTTATGTAAAATTTTAGCCAACACTGTTAGCTGATCATTTTCACATTGACTAATAAGCAATATGCAATTTATATATAGTTTTGCCTTTTTAAAAACAAAAATATCAAACTAAGTGAAATCAGGCATGTAAAAAAGGGATAACTTCAGTACTTTTGGACCGTTATTGAAAAAAATGGAAAATTCAACCTTACATTTGGGCAAAAGCACTATTTTCTGAAGTAAACGTCACAAGTCAACTGTTTATAAAGCACATTTAAAAACAACAAAAGCTTAACCAAATTGCTGTCACAGTAAAGGTGCACTGTTAATTACGAATCAGACTGGAAACGACTTGCAGTTCAATGAAAGATTAAATAAAGACTATTGACAGACTATCAGTAGCAACATGAACGTTTACTAAAATAGACTCACTCTTCATATTTGACGTGGTAAATGATCTCTTCTGCATCAGTTCCACCATCTTCTCCTGAGGACTTTGTCACGTTGACGATCTGCGCCTCAAACCAAGCTCCCATGTTCAAGTCTCGAGCATCCACAAACTCATTTATCTGAAAAGACCATTTTTAGTCGAATAGCTTAGATAAAAATTATCAGCGCTAAAAAGCATTAACCATTAATAGTTGTTTTATTTATTTCAATATTTTTCCCTAATATACCTTATAAAACCCAAAGCCGGGGTCGATGAGGTCCAGTGTGTCAGTTTGGCCCGAGGTTCCGGCGCTCTGAGCTTCACTCTCGCCGTGGGTCGAGCACTTATCAGACTCGCTCTGGGCCGAACCGCAACCAGAGTCAGAGTCGGACAGCTCAGCCTCTTTGATAGGCTCCTTCAATAGCGGGGCAGAAGGGGCGCTTTGTCGCACCAGCAGCTGTACGATGTCGTTCAAACCCACGTTATAGTCGAAAAGGGTGTGACCGTCTTCCATCTACAACGAACAAATCATTTACTCAAATAAATCTAAAGCAAAACAACATGAAATAAATTTCTTAATGGTCTTATTGTGAATGACTTCGAGAGAAAAAGTAACAACTTCATAATCTTTAATCAAAATGTAAAAACTTGCTCCACCTCTGTAACAACTTTAAGACTAGGGTATAATTCGGTTTTCCGCTTGCGGCTACGTCTCGCGCTCTAGCGTTTCAAATTATACTTTTTCAACCGCGAACCCGTACTGACAAGTTCAATGTACGCGCACTACAACTGCTTTGCGATATTCTTAGCAGTGGCGTAAAACGTCCACGTGTCTAGAAGACCTAGCCTGCACGCGGGTGCGATCCACACGTAATGTATTGATGACGAAATATGCACCGCATGGAAAACCAAAGTATACTTTGGTCTTTAATTTAATTTACATGTCAGGAACTATATCTTCTAGTGGGAGGGTGCCGCTTAATGAATTCGCTTAGCATTTTAATGATAATTTATGCACTTTTCGTAGTAGCCTAACTGTTTTGTAAAAGCAATAAGGAACGAGACCCTTTCGCTGTGAGTATATTCGAAATATAGCACATCTCATACCTTATTGCTAGTTAACACGAAATTAAAATTTGTGAATGATTCAGTGTACGTTTTCCCGAAAGAAAATGTAATCTGTCATTTTTTAATTTTTATTTAAACGTAAAAACTTGCTCCACCTCAGCAACGACCTTTACTAAAGGCTTGGGTATAATTCGGTTTCCGCATGCCGCTACGTCTCACGGACAGTTTTGCGCTCTAGCATTTCAACGGATAATCTTTTTGACCGCGAGCCCGTACCGTATGTTCAACGCACATGCACTACAACTGCTTCGCGATATTCTTAGCAATCAATGGCATGCGCGAAACGTCCTCATGTCTAGAAGACCTAGCCTGCACGCGGGTGCGATCCACACGTAACGTGCTGATGACGAAATATGCATCACGCGGAAACCGAAGTATACTTCACCTTTTAGTTTACATGTCAGGAACTAGATCTTCTAGCGGGAGGAATGCGCTTAATGAATTCACTTAGCATTTTAATGAAAATTTGTGCGCTTAATTTTTTTGTAATAAACGTTTTGTAAAAGCAATAATTGAACCTTTGTTGCACAACTTTTCTTGCCTTATTACTAGTCAACACAAAATAGAAACACATTCATGGTCCAATTGTGAACGATTCAATATACGCTATCTGAAAAAAATAATACATCTTCGTTATTTTCCATCGAAATGCAGAAACTTGCTCCGCCTCTAACTTTCACCAAGCCCCCTCCAATCACCTGGCTCCACTCTGGAATGTACCACACACTTTTCCCCATCCAATCAACTCCCGCCCTACATTTATTTCACTCAATATCCATTACACATGGAAATACGTCACATTAAATAAGTAAAATGGACTGCGAACACCACTTCATGTTGACTTTAACCGTTACCTGTTTGCCTCTGTAAAAGAGTCTTTGCCTGTCTGGTTCCACGTTAAATAGTTCCAGAATTTTTCCACGCAGCTCATCCACCTTGGTGAGCTTGGACAGGGAGTCGACCCGATGGGTCTCCTTGCCATCCATAGTGCGCACCTGGATCCACATGGCGGCAAACCTGAAATGGGGCACCGTTTACAAAGTGAGTGACTCATGCACAGAAGATTCCCACCGCCTTCCTCTGTTTTTATAGGCAGAGTTTAAACAATGGCCTGGAGCCAGAACTTTCACACAAGCAGGAAGAAGGTGTTCGTTGCAACAATAGGAGGAGGGGTTTCTTCCTCGGCATTATCGCAAAAGCCTTTTCATTGGTGGTTTTAGGCCTGACTCTACGTAAACCTGCATTGCGCGAAATAAAGTTTAGACTATCTTTTTTAATGCAATCTGTATTAGAGTCATGTGGCTTTACCATGGTTGGCATCGGATGGTAGTACCATGCAACTCTAATTTATGGGTAGTTCACATGCTTTTGGGAAGGTGAGGTCCTGTAGTGTGCTATACATTATCTAAAACCATTTTAAACATAATTTGCAGTTTTATAAACCATGCATTTTGGTATTGAATGATTCAGATGCCATTTTACTTGCATGGTATTCCAAAAAATACCATGGTTTTACCATGGTACATGTCCCAATTCAACTTCAAAAGGGTGGCAGAGATTATCCTCCATTCCGAAGGGTGGTTATCATATGTAATGGGGTAAAACCCCCTTGTTGACAATCTTAGCTACCCAAACCACGCCTGTTTTTGGCGGAAATACACTATAGCGCCCCCTATCCACTACACAGGTACTGCAACACAGCAAAATAACATAAATCGTAAAATATTCGATGTAAATCCAAAAACAGATAACCAGAATAAGATCTAAAATTCATAAATCACACTAGTTAAAGCATACATGTTGAACCCAATCAGTTTAAAAGAAAAAAATTCAAATAAATGTGTAATTATAAGTAATGATTTGCATGTCGGATGTGATGTGGGTGGTCCTGTATCAAAAATAGACACTTAAATGTGAAACATAAACCCAGATCTATTTAAATCAAATCACAATTTAACATTTAAATTGTGATTTGTTATAGAAAAAAAAATAAGTTGATTTAATCATGTCCCCTTCAAAAATCCTGCACAACTATAGACACATTCACAAACACTTTAATGCCTCTAATGAGCTTGTTTTGGATAAATTTGCTTGCTTTTTCCAGCATTTGACATTCAAAAGCCACAATGTAAACATTAACAGCAGATTTTATGGCTATTAAATACACAATCAGGGTCATTCAGGGTCTTTGATCGATATCACATAAATTACTGCACTATGAAAAAACACAAACATTTAATAAACACTAAAAATCACCTAAATATTTACATCATAAATATGCTAACTTATACACATATTTACAATAAAAAGGAGCGTGCACATGGTTTTAAAGACAATACATTTAAATACCAACCTCAAGAGATTTTAAAAGCAGCTCTTTACCTGTATTAACTTCCTCTTGAAAACAAGACGTGCTTTTAATTCAATAAATGTGATAAAAGTGTGAAAACGTTGCACTTTTGTTGCAATTCAAAGGCTGCCGCGAAACACTGAGCTCGCGAATCAATAAAACTCTCCAACAACGTGTTTCCCCTCCTGCCGCGGGGCACGGCGCGCTGCTGATTGGCTGAGTGGAGTTTAGATACGCTCGTTGATTGGTTGGAAGGCGCGTCAATCACGCCCACTGTCGGAGCTTAGGCTCAGCGCGCGAAACCCTGCTCTCGTTATCGCACATGCTTGCTTCTGCAGTAATCTCGCGAGATGTGGGACCCCTTTTATATAATAAGAGTTTGATGTTGACATAAAAGGCATTGATGATTTATAAAGTTTATATATAACATTTAATAGCTGGTATGATGATTTAAACAGGTTAATAATACTGTAAAGACTTAGAAGATATTTATGACTCTATTTAGTTGTACATTTATGTTTTAATCTTGATTTTAAAATATAAAATCTATAAAAAATAAAAAATAATACAAATTATTTCCCTCATGTACACATTTAAGTCCTATTAAAATTAATTAATTAACTTTTTCAAAAGGATATTTTGACATATGTTTAATACTGGTGGTCATACTAATCGTCAAGTCATCATAAAACATTTGAAATCGATGCAAAATAAAAGATTTAATTGATTTAGGCTATGTTTTCAGGGACATTCAAATGTATTTCCCCAAGAATTTCCAGTATTAGAACTTTTTACTGCCACCAGCTGGTCATATTAATCTGACTCCAATAAAATTAGTTTTTCTTCTTCCGCGTTGAAAGAACAGAGAAACATTAAGCCATTATGTCATAAAGACACTATTTTTTACAATGTTTTAGACGCAAAACAATAGGAAAAATAAACATCATTGGCGTTTAAAGTTTGCTGGTTGTTCGTTTTGATCTAAAGGCGTCGTTTTATATTCCAGTTTGCCCTTTTCCTGTTTTGGGATCATCAGAGACCTATTACAAGGGTAAGACAAAGGTTATTCAACATATTATCATTTTATTTAAGTGAGATCTGATATTTATATCATATGAATGACTTATGTACTTTGTATGTATTATTAGTTTATTTAAACATTAACAACCGTGCTAATGCTCCAATGCAAGTGATCATTTTAGACTTTGATCTTTAATGTAAACAAAATTGTTGAGTCTAAAAGCCCCTCATGAGGAATATTAGTCGCATAAATGTTTAATTTAGTCATTTAAATGTTTTTCATAACGCATAGTTTCTCTGGCATGTTCCATAAATGGCTTTCAATGTGCCTGATTTAAAATATCTCACCTGTTTATTGTGATGTAAACAGATTAAATTGTGATGAAGGATGAAATAATATCTTCGTCTTGTATTGTTGTTTATTAAGCTAGACTCTTGATCAACATGCAGCAATGTTACTTTCACTTTGTCTTTCATTGTTTAGGTGCAAGCATGCTCCACTATTGGACTTCAAATTGTATGGAGTGGCTTGAATATGACGTATGAGTATACATATTCACATATGATCGTTTATACATGCTTAAAACAATGGCAGAAGGTGGCATACAGCTTATGGAGCATGGACTTATAGAGCCAGGTCTTGCCAGGGTGTTTGAAGTTCTCTCTCAAGCCGCCCAGGAGCGATTGGTCAGCTTGACTTTCAAAATGGGCCGCTCGCGGGACCAAGAATTGGTGCACGCCATGTGCTTGATTCTCTTGAAGAGGAACGAGGAGGCAAATGCTAAGCTAAAGGCTAACCGCGAGAGCAGGGTCGCAAAACACTTGGCCGAAATGGTGGAGACGCATGGAGAAGGTTTGAACAGTAGCCACTTTGGCGGTTTTTCGATATCAGGATCTGACACAGAGACTTTACTGGACATTGCACGGATGTTTGCAGTATTGGTGCAAGAACGATTATGCGACAAGTCGCTCCGAGATCGAGCGTACTGCACGGCTTATGTGATGAGCAAGAACGCTAGTTTGCGATCTGTAGATGTTGACAACGTCTTTGAGGAAGTTCGACAAGTTTGTGGGCCTGAAGTTATTGACGAATTCCAAAGATCAAACACAGAACGGACATCCAAAATGGACTGTTTGACGTCTATAGACATATCAGAGGGAAACATTAGCGATCCGTCGTCGCTACGATCCAGTTCTATCTGTAGCTCGCATAGTCTCGAAATTAGCTCGCCAACGATTGTAGGCCCAGAGTGTAATACCGAAGAATCAAAGCCGATGGCTCTACACACACCCCAAGAGAGTGAAACTACAAACAATCGAGGCCAAACACTACACTGTCCGAACAGATCATCAAATAGTTGTGCAATTAATCCACCACAGACGCTTGAAACACAGGACATCAATGGCGCGCCCAAACCATGTCTAGACCAGATTGGGAACTCTCAAATTGTGACATCGAAAAACACAAATCCAGAAATTGGTCTTACTTTTTCATCTGGCCCAATCAATGACACCAAACTCAGAGCGCAACCCGTAAACTCAAACCAATGTGCTAACGATCGCAAACCGCCAACTCAAGCCAACAGTTTTCGCCCGCAAGAACCAAGCAGTAGCGAAGAAAACGAAACATTTTATGCATTTGTGATCCTACACGAATCTGAAGATGCTGACGAGGCGCTAAGACTCAAAGATAAATTGGAGAGTATAACATCAGGGTTAGGCGCAACTTTTTCAGAGGACTTCGCGGAACCTGGAAGGTCATCGTTGTGTTGCATGGAAGACGCCATCAACAACTCTGCGTTCACAATTCTGTTGCTCACCAAGAACTTCAATACAAACCTCAGTGCGACTAGCACTGATTCCGCGATCATTAATTCTCTAGAGAAACATCACAAACTGCACTCGGTTATTCCGCTGCTACCGCGAGAGAACCGTTTGCCGCGGCAGAGCATTCCGTTGGTTCTTCGGACAAAGGTCTTTCTCGATGAAGGCAACCGTGCATTCGAACGTCTCGCCTTGAGGGCCATGGCACCTCAAAAGGTGGCAAATCAAAAGTTGGTATGGATGAAAGAGCAGCATATTAAGAAGACAATCGAAGAACAGAGGCGACTGCGAGAAGAAAACAGTAGAAATGTGGAACTACGCCGAGAGACTGCCAGATTAGCGCGGATGAGACTAGAATCCGTAATGCAGCAGAATAACGCCATTTATCCAGGATTTCAACCGCAACGACCACCTCCATGTCATGGACCAGTGCCAATGCAAATGCCTCCACAACATCCCACATGGCATCAACAGCCATCTTGCATCCATATTGAGAATGCACAGAATGTTATGATTGGTGATAACTCGACTATGAATATTGATCATTCTGAATTCAGTTCAGAGGATGAAGATGTTTGATTGTAATATGACAGCACAGATATTTTAGCTTCTATAAAGAAAAGAGAATCAAAATGCATTGGAACATTTGTATACCATATTTATTTTAATATCGAGAGCTGTTGGTATGTTTCATGATTATATGGTTGTGGTTCTCAGCTATCAATATTTTGGAACAATAATTGGAAGAGTAATTGATGGTAGAATTTTAATTTTAGGGTGAACTATCCCTTCAGGTGACTGGTGATATCTAAACATGATTCATATTTTTATTACAAGAAACTGCAAAGTCGGTACAAATGAGAAAAACGTCAACTGAAAATAAAGCATCTGCTATCATGACGTCTGTGGTATTACTGTGGGGTAAAAAGTTATTGTATTTCTAAAATAAAAGTAATCATTACGATATGTAAGAAAATCAAGATGTTTGGATGGATGATGGATGGATGGATGGATGGATGACATATAGATAGATAGATAGATATTCTTTATATGGATGGATGGAAGGTCAGATAGACTATATGGATGAATAGATAGATAGACTTTACAGTAGATGGATGGATGATGGGTAGGTAGATAGATAGATATTCTTTATATGGATGGATGGAAGGATAGATAGACTTTATATGGATGAATAGATATATACATAGACTTTACAGTAGATGGATGGTTGGATGGGTAGGTAGATAGATATTCTTTATATGGATGGATGGAAGGATAGATAGACTTTATATGGATGAATAGATATATAGATAGACTTTACAGTAGATGGATGGATGGATGGATGGGTAGATAGATAGATAGATATTCTTTATATGGATGGATGGAAGGATAGATCGATTTTATAAGGATGCATAGATAGATAGATAGATAGATAGTCTGTAGTCGTGAGAGAAAATGGCGTGCGTTCATTGGCTGTTCGTTGTCGCTGCTCCTCCCCCGGAAGTGCGTCGCAAGGTCAATCGCATCGCAAGCAAGATGGCGACCTCCTTGTGTCAGTGTTACCAGGTGAGTTTATATTATTAACTGTGTGTTCAACTTAAATCAACAGCACATTTAATTTGATCATTGTAAATATAATGCTCGCGATTAAAGCAAACACGAGCACGTGTGTGATGCACGAGATCTGTAAGCGGAAATGTGTTTATGGTGATCAGTCATGCTGATGAAACATGTTTCCCTGCTGGAAAATACAATTTTATTAAATAACTGATTGAACTCTGTTTTTGTGATTAAAGATGATAAATTGCGTTATTTTATAAAATTACAAAAAAACAAAAACACCTTAACAGTCATTCACTGTAGTGCTTTCACCATTTACAAAAAAAGTACCATGGTAATTATTCATAATAATACTGTGTGATACCAGCACTGTACTTTATAGTAGGAAACTCTGTGTAGTAAATGACACTGATGATGTTAAAATCATATGTTTTTGTACGTCTTTGATAGCTGTGTGTCAGGAGAGGTTATGTGCTGTTATCCACTCGTCAGTGTGCATCATTATACAACAGATCTCATGTCTCTAGGATATGTGTCTCTACCTCCAGTACAGCACAGGTGAGTGTCAGATGAAGTACTCTTATAATCTCTGCTGTTTATTATACATGTTTAGGCCTAAACTGGCAGCTCACTAGGTTTCAGTGCCCAAAAATTATGTCTAGGTAGTGAGCTCACTTGGATTTGGTGGCCAAAAACACTGTCTTCATAGGCAGCTCACTAGGTTTTAAATCCTAAAAAAACTCACTAGGTTTTGATACCCAGAAAACACTGTCTAGGTAGGCTGCTTACTAGGTTTCAGTACCCTAAAATGCTGACTATATAGGCAACTGACCAGATTTTAATACCCAAAAGGCTATTCAGATGTGCAGCTCACTAGATTTTGATACCTAAAAAAAAACAATGTCTAGGTAGGCAACTCACTAGGTTTCAGTGCCCAAAAATGTTGTCTGATCAGGAAGTTCACTAGATATTGATACCCAGAAAACAGTGTCTAGGTTGGCTGCTTACTAAGTTTCAGTACCCTAAAATGCTGTCTGAGTAGGCTGCTGACTATGTTTTGATAACCAAAAATGCTGTCTAGATAGGTTGCTTACTAGATTTTAAGTCCTAAAAAATGCTGACTAGATAGGCAACTCACTAGGTTTCAGTGCCCAAAAATGTTGTCTGAGTAGGAAGCTCACTAGATTTTAAATCCTAAAAAATGCTGACTAGATAGGCAGCTGACCAGATTTTAATACCCAAAAGGCTATCCAGATGTGCAGCTCACTAGATAGACTGCTCACTATCCATTTTGATACCTAAAAAACAATGTCTAGGTAGGCTGCTCACTAGATTTTGATAATAGCTAAAAATAGCTTTTTAGGTACCCAGAAAACAATGTCTAGGTAGGCTGCTTGCTAGGTTTCAGTACCCTAAAATGCTGTCTGAGTTGGAAGCTCACTAGATTTTAAATCCTAAAAAATGCTGTCTAGATAGGCAGCTCACTAGATTTCAGTGTCCAGAAATGTTGTCAGAGTAGGCAACTCACTGGATTTTGATAACTAAAAATGCTGTCTAGGTAGTGAGCTCACTAGGTTTGATAAGCAAAAATGCTGTCTAGGTAGTGAGCTCACTTTGTTTTGATGGCCCAATTTGAAGTGGTATGCAGCTCAATAGGGTTTAATGCACAAAATGTTGTCTAAGATAGATAGCTCACATAGTCTCAAAGCACAAAAAGGCTGTCTAGATAGGCCGCTCACTAGGTTTCAATGCCCAAAAATGTTGTCTAGGTAGTGCTCACTAGGTTTTAGTGCCAAATTTGCAGTAGTGCTATGCTGCTTACTAGGCTTTGATATCCCAAAAGGCTGTCTATGTAGGGAGCTCACTAGGTTTGAAAACCAAAAATGCTGTCTAGATAGGCAGCTCACTAGGTTTCAGTGCCCAAAAAATGCTGTCTAGGTAGGGAGGTCACTTGGTTTGAAAACCAAAAATGCTGTCTAGGTAGGGAGATCACTAGGTTTCAGTGCCCAAAAAATGCTGTCTAGGTAGGGAGGTCACTTGGTTTGAAAACCATAAATGCTGTCTAGATAGGTAACTCACTAGGTTTCAGCACCCAAAAATGCTATCTAGGTAGGGAGCTCACTTGGTTTGAAAACCGAAAATGCTGTCTAGATAGGTAACTCACTAGGTTGCAGTGCCCAAAATTGCTATCTAGGTAGGGAGTTCACTTGGTTTGAAAACCAAAAATGCTGTCTAGGTAGGGAGCTCACTAGGTTTGATAACCAAAAATGCTGTCTAGATAGGTAACTCACTAGGTTTCAGCACCCAAAAATACTATCTAGGTAGGGAGGTTACTTGGTTTGAAAGCCAAAAATGCTGTCTAGGTAGGGAGCTCACTAGGTTTCAGTGCCCAAAAAATGCTGTCTAGGTAGGGAGCTCACTAGGTTTGAAAACCAAAAATACTGTCTAGGTAGGGAGCTCACTAGGTTTGATAACCAAAAATGCTGTCTAGGTAGGGAGCTCACTAGGTTTGATAACCAAAAATGCTGTCTAGATAGGTAACTCACTAGGTTTCAGCACCCAAGAATGCTATCTAGGTAGGGAGGTTACTTGGTTTGAAAGCCAAAAATGCTGTCTAGGTAGGGAGCTCACTATGTTCTTTGTCTCGTGTGTGTGTGATGTTAAGGTGCGGTTCATGTCTGGCGGCGGTCGGAAAGGATTCTTGGGAGAGTTTCTGGACAATCTGAAGCAGGAACTGAGCAAGAACAAAGAGATGTCTGAGAACATCAAGAAGTTTCGAGAAGAGGCCAAAAAGCTGGAAGAATCAGATGCCCTGAAACAGGCCAGGAGGAAATATGTACGTATATATCTGTTTCATAATTAGTCATATTATTAGCTAAACATGGCAAGTGTTTCAACGGTTTAAATTTGGTTTTGCTTTGATATTATTTGTCAAAATTAAGTTAGCACATCGTTTCTCTCTTTGTTAAATTAGCTTTGTCGTTGATGTTTTTCAGAAAACCATCGAGTCAGAAACCGTTAAGACGTCTGAAGTTTTAAAGAAAACTCTCGGCACAATATCAGACACCGTGAAGGAGGTGAGTCGCACTTCAATTACTCAGTTTGACATGCAGTTTATCCACAATTAATTTGCATTTCGAAAAACACTTATTTATCCCGACTTGAATTTTAAAGATGTATTCGATTATATTTACATAACTGCTGAAGGTTGAATGTTCCTAAAAGGTTTTAAGATTTCCACTCCAATTACCTTAAAACTATTTTGCTTACTTTGTTTTACATTTTGTCCTTTAAAAATCTCATAAGTGCTGATTTCATGTGTTTTCCTGCAGGGTTTGGAAGAGGTCGGTCGTTCAGACATCGGAAAGAAAATAAAAGAAGGAGTGGAAGAAGCTGCCAAAACCGCCAAACAGTCGGCAGAGACGGTGTCCAAAAGTGGAGAGAAATTCGGAAAGACCGGAGCGTTTCGGGCGATCTCGCAGGTCAGAACGAGCCGTCATGAGATGAAAACTGAATGGAGCAAATGTGTGTATTTATGCCTCTGAAATCTTCTCCTTAGGGCGTAGAGAGCGTTAAGAAAGAGATTGGTGACCTTGGAGAGACTGGCCAGTATCATCCGCCCACCACACTGAGAAAGAGAAGCGACTTCTCGTCGAAACCAGGAGGCAGTGAAACCAAAGTCTTCGTGGCCAACGAGTACGACATATTATTATAAGATATCATTCACTTTTACTGTTCAGATGATTTTGTGCATCTGAAATGCTGTATACACACAATTTATCATTAAAAATGCTGGAATGTAGTAAATATTTCCATATGTTAAAGGGAGGCGATGGGTGTTGTGCTACACAAAGACTCCAAGTGGTATCAGCAATGGAAGGAATTCAAGGACAACAATGTTGTTTTTAACAGTGAGTTTTTTGTCACATTTTAAGTAATTTTCAAACATGTTTTTTCCCGGGGGCCTGGGTAGCTCAGCGAGTATTAACGCTGACTACCACCCCTGGAGTCGCGAGCTTGAATTTAGGGCGTGCTGAGTGACTCCAACCAGGTCTACTAAGCAACCAAATTGGCCCAGTTGCTAGGGAGGGTAGAGTCACATGGGGTAACCTCCTTGTGGTTGCGATTAGTGGTTCTCGCTCTCAATGGGGCGTGTGGTAAGTTGTGCGTGGATTGCGGAGAGTAGCATGAGTCTCCACATGCTGTGAGTCTCCGCGGTGTCATGCACAACGAGTCACGTGATAAGATGCGCGGATTGACGGTCTCAGAAGCGGAGGCAACTGAGACTTGTCCTCCGCCACCCGGATTGAGGTGAGAAACCGCGTCACCACGAGGACCACTGAGAGCGAACCACATTATAGCGACCACGAGGAGGTTAGCCCATGTGACTTTACTCTCCCTAGCAACCGGGCCAATTTGGTTGCTTAGTAGACCTGGCTGGAGTCACTCAGCACGCCCTGATGCGTGACCTACTAATGGCACTTTTCCACTGCACGTTACGGTTCGACTCGACTCTGCTCGCTTAACTTCTCTGAGCTTGCTTTTCCACTGCAGTTTAGTGCAGCCTCAACGTGGGTGGGATTATAGGCTGATCGTCATAGTTGCGCCGCCTCTTCGTGTCGCCCCATCCAGCTCTCGTTGGATCCTCTCCTCGGCTACTAACGAGAGGGACGTCTGCACCTCGTTTATTGACCACAGCGTGGTTTTGCACACAGCCATTTCTTTTTACAATTCGAAAGTCGCGTGAAGAAATGATTGCTTCACAATGCTAATTAAGGACTACAACTACCAACCGTTTGCGAGCTACGTGCTTTATGAAAATGGACGATTTTTAGCGATTTGTTGGCAACATGCATTTTAAAAGAAACAATGGCTTCAAACTACAATATTGAAGTATGACTCTGTGTAATTTATGTTTCAGATGAAAACCTGAAAGTCTCTTCAAGTAAATTTCACAACACATTTTACTTTCGTATGAAACTCCTGAGGGAACCCATGGTGAATTAGCCGGTTTTGCCTACAAATTTACGTCACAGTTGAACAGCTCCATTTGAGATCCTCGTTTTTATGCTAGATATAATTTATATATTCTGATTTGATCTAACTACTATTTTTTTCATAGGGTATCTTGACTGAAACGATTTGCCAATGTTTTAAGAAAAAAATCCTGATTCTAAGAGTAAACAAGTTTATTTTTCTTCCCCCATTGGCAAATAGTTTTTTCTTGTTGTAAGCATAAATCGCACCAAATGTTGTTAGATTTCTCTGAAAACAAGACTTAATATCTTAGGCCATTCTGCTTCTCAAGTCATTTTTCCTTGTTTTATGGATGTTCAGATATTTTTACCGGAAAACAAGACAAAAATTCTCAGTAAGACATTGATGTTTTGCAGTGTAACTACTGATTATGAGTAGCATGTAGCTTTGTAAATGGTTTTAAAGCAGCCTCACCAACAACCAGTCTGTGCATTGTATAATGCACATGTTTGATCAGTAGATGCCGCTACACTCCAAAGAGCTCGTTTAAGATGCACGTTCACTGGGTGACAGCAGCTACTCTGTTCAGGAAAGTCAGTGGATGTTATTTATATGTTTTGGCAGGGCTTTAGAGAGTTATCTGCAACAATTAGAGGCTCGTTAAGTGTAGTGATACGCTAATAATGATCAAAAGTCAGCTCGGTCAAAGGTTCTGACAATGCGTTTACTTAATGAGACTGGAAATAATCAGATTATGCTCTGCTTTTGACATCAAATAAAACAGACAACACTTGCGCACATGGATTAAGCTGATAAGAACGCCGGTAAAGGTGTATACAGTAACGCAAAAACATGTGGCTATCAGGTTTTGCTTAAAGGCCTTTTCACACTCGTGGTAACTGCAGCGGCTTCTGACACGTGATCTAAAGCTTATATATTATTAGTAAGGGCATAACATTGCCGGGCGAGAAAAAATAATCGACACAGCATGAAAAAAAATTAGCTACAGGTGTGAATGGCTTCATAGAAATCCATTGTTTCTAATAAAAATCTTCATTGAGGCGAAGATCGTGCATGTAAACAATTTACTGTTGTGTTGGAGCAATTATCAGTTTTCCTTTCATAATTGGAATCTTTTTTAAAGGAAATATGGACTGTTGCTCAAAGCAGACTGTTTTGCTGTAGCATTTGAGCTCTAATCACTTTGTGTCCCACCTTCCAGGATTTTTTGAGATGAAGATGAAATATGACGAGAGTGACAACGCCTTCATCAGAGCGTCCCGCGCCATCACAGACAAGATGACCGACATCATCGGTAAAACCATTCAAGTTTACCACAATAAAAGTATGAGAATGATTTTATTTAACTGAAGTTAAAAGTTGTGATAGGTAGATTAACAATAAAGGCCCAAACATACTTCACGCAAGTACGCAAACGCAGGCGAGAGCGCTTCGTCAACGCATGGCCAACGCATGGTCCCGTTGTACATACATTAGGTGCGCTCTTGCATTGCTCTGGCGGTTACAAACCTCAGACCACATGGGCCTGGGTAGCTCAGTGGTAAAGACGCTGACTACCACCCCTGGAGTTCGCGAGTTCGAATCCAGGGCGTGCTGAGTGACTCCAGCCGGGTCTTCTAAGCAACCAAATTGGCCCGGTTGCTAAGGAGAGTAGACTCACATGGGGTAACCTGCTCGTGGTCGCTATAATGTAGTTCTCGCTCTCGGTGGGGTGCATGGTGAGTTGTGCGTGGATGCCGCGGTGGATGGCGTGAAGACTCCATACGCGCTATGTCTCCATTGTAATGCGCTCAATAAGCCACGTGATAAGATGCACGGGTTGACGGTCTCAGACGCGGAGGCAACTGAGATTCATCCTCCGCCACGCGGATTGAGGCGAGTCACTACGCCACCACAAGGACTTAGAGCGCATTGGGAATTGGGCATTCCAAATTGGGGAGAAAAGGGGAGAAAATAAACAAAAAACAAACAAACTTCAGACCACAAGGGGGCGAGAGTTTTTTTGGCGCCACGATACCAGATGTGGTCAACATGTCGACAGTTGAGGAGTGTGTGCTTTTGTATTTGCTAAAAAGATGATGTTCGGCAAGACTCTCCTCAAATTGCTGCTCTGCCATGACAGTTGTTGATTGAAAAAACAAAACCCGCTGTAGCGCCCCTTGCAGCAACAAAGAGAATACAGCGTGTACTTGCGTTAGGTTATGAATTGCGCTCTGACACATTTCACAATGCAACGACGCATGAAATCGAGAATGCGTCTGCATTCACGTACTTACATAGAGTATGTTTGGGCCTTAAAAAATAAACTTGAAAACAGCAAAACCATGCCCAAGTGCATGCTGGGATCACCAACTTCAAAAAGGTAAGTAAAATTTACTTAAATTTTACCATGAGCTCTGGGGTTGTTAATCGATGGTATATGCTTCTGTTAAAACTATCAGTCCACATTTCTTCTACTTCATTTTGAATAATCATGTTTAATAGTGAAATTCCTGCTGTAGAACTACACTACCCATAATTCTGAAGAGAGATCCACCAATCAGAGAGTAGCAGCAAACAATCTGCGGCACAAGAGCTCTGCAGCACCACCCTCTCCCATAACACACTGTGAATGATGCAGTCGAGTTGCTCTCTCTACACTCACAAACCACGTATCTGAACATTTTGCATCAGACATTAAAAAAATGTGTTTTTATACTTCAAATAAAATTTTATTTAAACTTAAAGTTAACAACTTTAAGTTTAAGGGAAATTGTAAAACTTTTTTCGCTGGGTCTCAGGAACTTATGGTAAGATGACATCATAATAGCTTGTAATGTAATATAATGAGATCTTTATAATGACAGAGCCGGCTGCATATATGAAAATGCACAGAAATATTAGTTCACACTTTATATCTTATAAAATTTATATGTCAGAATTTTCAAAGCTCTGATTTTTTTTGCGGTGGGCATGAATGAAATGGTGATTAAGAGATAAACCTCAATAGCCTGTTGTATCATATTTGATACATGGATTGTTTTTTTTAATATAATAATATACAAAATTTTAACCAAGCACAAGTTGCTGATATTCAGCAAATACTCATTTTAAAATATCATTAACAATATAATCATTAGTCACTTTTACTTTATTAAAATAAGCTGTCATTTATCCAACATAAGAGTCACTTTTCGGCGCAAGTCCGCCGGCATTTTAAATAGATCGATATAAACACTGAAACCACTTTTATTCACAAGTAACCACTAGATGGTGCCATAACATGTGAAACTTACATACCATAGGTTGTTTGGCTCGTTCGTTTGAACAGAGAGTGAAACAGGAGACGTCAAACATTGTGTATCATATTTTATACACGCAGGATTAAAGACGTTAAGTACACAGTCTTGTACCTTTGTTTTTGTACGATTTTCAAAAACTTTTTTGCTTCAAATCAAAGTTTGTAATGTTGTGATTCACCTCGGAGCTTGTTGGTTTGGTTCATGGCTTACAACTCTTTCATGAAGGATTTTGTGCAATCCCTAATGAAAAATAAATGGTAAAAATACTTCTGATACCAAGTGGGCGTGCACTGTTGCGCTCTATAGGTAGATTAATCCCTAAAAGCCAATTGGGAAACAATTTAATTACAAATTCAATGCAAGTGACTCGGTCACCACAAAGTTCCTGTGCTCTTCTCAGGTGGGCTGTTCTCCAAAACCGAGATATCTGAGGTTCTGACTGAGATCCTGAAGGTGGATCCAAATTTCGACAAGGACTCCTTCCTCAAACAGTGTGAAAGAGACATCATTCCCAATGTCCTAGAGGTGAGACATAATTTCAAGTGATGTTGACTGACAGAAAAACAAGTAGCTGAACTTCTGCTCTGTTTGTAGGCCATGATTCAAGGAGAACTGGACGTGCTCAAAGATTGGTGTTATGAGGCTGTAAGTGTACTGGAAACAGTTTTTGACTTATTTTGGTAAACGTGTTGGATTTGATGCTTGGGGAAACAGTAATGTGACAGAAAAATGGCATGTATGTCATACATATTGACTGATGTTTAGACTCGTTCTTTGGTTTTAGACGTACTGTCAGCTTGCTCACCCCATCCAGCAGGCCAAGGCTATGGGTCTACAGTTCCACTCCAAGATTCTGGACATTGATAATATTGATGTAAGTATCTTCCTTTTATTGATATTTCATGGTAATATGTCATTTTACGAAATGCAATACCATTTCATGTAGTCAAGAAAAGCAAAAGTCAACAGAGATTTCGCTAGTAATTCTACCCACACGTATTCTCTCAAGTTGGCGATGGGGAAGATGATGGAGCAAGGCCCCGTGCTCATAATCACCTTTCAAGCTCAACTGGTGATGGTGATTCGAGACATGAAGGGTGAAGTCGTGGAGGGAGATCCGGTGAGTAAGCGTCCCAAGGCGTCTGTGACACATCACAGTATAAATCATCACCATTAGCCATTAACGTCTTTAAGTGCCGAGTCAACAGTGGTTGATCATTGTGAATCAGTGGTGTGATTCACCTCTGTTGGGCCCTCAAATGAGCTCACTCATTCAGAGACCTGACAGGCTCCGCAGTGGCTGTGACTGGAGAGCTCACAAAAATGGACGCTTATAAATCTATTAAAAGGCCAAATGTAAAAGCACACCAGGGATATTTTTTAAATTAGAAGTTTGTAGTTAATTATCACGGTCTGTTGCACTGAAGGGAGCAAGTTCAGGCAGTTTCTGGATTTTAGTCATTAGAAACGCTGTTTTATTTTACGCAGCTGAAGTAACTGTTCTGTTTTTGATTAAATTTGGTGGTGGGAAGGTTAATTTTCAGTGCCTACAGAGAAATTTCCCTTCAAAGTGTCTGATTCATGTTACCAATTTCACAAAACCTGTTAAGAACTGGTCCAAGTCATATTTCAGCTTGAAATCAAAAGTAAAAAATAATTATTATATTTTGCATAATGAAAATGACCATTAAGATTTTTTGCATTGTGCCATTATTTTCATAACATTTTAGCTATTATATAACAATTAATATACGATTACAGTTTTATTGAAGTAATTAGTAATTTGTAGTAAATTACTTTTTTTATTTTTTTATTTTTTTTATTTATTTTTTTGAGTAACTTACCCAACACTGGAAATGAGTCCCATAATTTACACTTGATTGCATTTGTATGTTTGTATTCTACAGGCAAAAGTTCTCCGGATGATGTACGTGTGGGCACTGTGTCGAGACCAGGAAGAGCTGAACCCGTACGCCGCCTGGAGACTATTAGACATCTCTGCTTCCAGCACTGAACAAATTCTATGAAAAGGGCACCAAGAAGCTCCGGGAGACACGAGGGAGGGCCAAAAGGGGGTGTGACTCACCTAGGGGGTGTGGCCATGCACATCAGGTTGTTTTACATAACCCCACCCCCATTGGTGGTTTCTTCCAGAGCTCACCCAGAAACCCTGACAAGACTGCAGGGTTGTTCGGGGGCGAGCCAAACGGGGTGACAAGTATGACGACACGGGCATAGGTTGGACGCACGCCACCGGACCAAAACCCCATCAGTCGTACTAAGATGAGACTCATTTCGTGTTTGTATCATCTGTCTTAATTGTCCTGAAAGGAATGTCATGTCAAGTGGTTATGCAATGGCATCTAAATCAATTTATCAATTACAGATTGCAACTTTAAGGTTGGCCTTTACAATTTTTCCTCTATTGAGCCATAAAATATTTTTTTTCCAGTTCAGCCTCAGTTATGTGGGGCTAAAATTGTGGGTTAACTTTGAAATTGTCTTCAAAATGGCCCGGTTCTTGAACTTTCCAATTATATCTAGAATATATTCCCATTGTAATATAAAAATAGATATTGGCTGATGTAGAACTTGTTCATATGTGGTTTTTCAGTTTGGATGAATCGTATAAATGCAATGTGTATTAAACGTATTCCACACTTCTCCACCCTGAAAGATGTGTCAATATGATCTTCAAGAAATATTACTACACAAAAAAACTCAATTCATACACAAGCGGAGGGGTTAAAATATGAATTTGGTGTCTTGAATGTTCATCTGATAGTACTGATTTGTTAAAAAGTTGATCTTGAAACTTAAGGTGGGAAATACGTTCGTCTTCTAATGTAAGTTACATTTCTGACAGAAAAGTTGATTCGTTTCCATTAACGGCAATTTACGGTTTGTATTCTTAATAGTTTTTTCTTAGGGGCCGTTTACACGACAACGTTTTCAACTAAAAACGGAAAACTTTTTATGCGTTTTGGCTGTTCGTTTGCACGACAATGCCGTTTTGGGGCCTGAAAACGGATTTCAAAGTGCACGTTTTTGAAAACGATGACGTCATGCGCACGCGTATTACGTGTTTAGTCTATAGGCATGCGCGCGAGTACTTCAAAACAACGCGCGAGACATTCAAAACTACAATGGTGGACTACAGGACTGTGTTTGTGCTGCTCAAGATTGAGTTTATTGACGCTTCTCCAGCAAAGTGTAGATTTACTGCATCACTACTACGAACAGCGATCACCATCTTCATTGTTTGTATTCACCGCTCTGTGGAAGAATGCTTATGTGCGCAGGCGCGTAGTGTTTCTTTACAAAGTGACATCGCCAACTACTGGCCTGGCATGCATAATATAGCGTTTTTAGTCGTTTTCGTGGATCCGTGTGAACGGGGATCATTTTGACAACGTCGTCTGTACGCGAAACTTTTCAAAAAACGCAAAGGAAAAACTTTTCTGTTTTTAGTACATCGTTGTCGTGTAAACGTACCCTAAGTTGGTTATTTTGAACGAACCGATTCGCCGCGAAAATCGTTTGTGAATCTGACTGCTAAGAACGGTTTTAGGTTGAATTGAAACAGGAAATTAATGCACTATTATAATGTAACCCAAGAACGGTACTAAACATTTATATTCGCCTAGACGTTTATAAAACATGTAATAATTTAAAACATCACTGACTGGACGATTGATAACGCGACGAAAAAGAAGCGAAACACGTATCATTTTTGGGGAACTGTTCAAAAGAACTTTTTCAACTACATACAGTTTCGCTGTTACTTTTAAAGAAGTTATTTACCTGCACAGTGGGCGGGAATATGCTATATTATAAACTACAGAGTATTGTTGTCGTAAGAATTCTGTGGGTAGAGTTTCGCCCACGCTCACCGTTTGTTCGTGAAGGCGCGTAAATGTGGACGCCGCGTTTTGACACGGCCTGAGCTCTCCAAACGTGGAGAAAGCCTGATATACAAACCTTCCTGTTCGTTCGTTCATTTATTCAATCATGCCAGTGACAGCCCGTCTGTTTCACGATAAGTCTCCCGAGTTTGAGAAGACCGCTGAGGTGTGTAGTTCCGTTAATAACCCGCGCTGTATGGTGTCTTCCTGGAGTTTTCCTACATCTGTAACCACGTTTCTGACCAGCCAAAATAAAGGAACACCTAGAGAAAATACAAATACAGCTTTTTAGAACATAAGCTTATGTTTTCACCCCATACATCTGGTATAAAAATGCATTTCAGCTGATCAAATGGCTAGCCCTAAATACATGGCTCATTCTATAATTTACGGTACATTTAATGTGATGATAATTATATATTTTGTAACCATTTTCTTAAAAATATCCCATTTTTTATGACATCTCTTATACATATAGATCAGGTGGGGTTTATTCGGGGCCGCAGCTCTTCTGATAACATTAGGCGTTTCATCAATATCATGTGGTCAGTGGCGAACAATCAGACTCCGGTCGCTGCCATCTCACTTGACGCCAAAAAGGCGTTTGATATGGTAGAATGGGATTAACTTTAAGATTTTGGAAATATACGGGTTCGGGAGTACATTTATTGGTTGGATTAAGTTACTTTATAGACACCCTGTAGCGGCGGTACAAACGAATGGATTAATTTCAGATTATTTTACTCTGGATAGGGGCACCCGGCAGGGTTGCCCTTTTTCCCCATTATTGTTCTGTCTTGCCCTGGATCCATTAGCAGCCGCGATAAGAAAGGAGGATGATTTTCCAGGAGTGGTGGCGGGAGGTGTGGCACATAAGCTTCTGCTTTACGCAGATGATATTTTATTATTCGTCTCCGACCCTACTAGATCTATGCCTTTTCTCCACAGAATTATTAATTCCTTTTCCAAGTTCTCAGGATACAAAGTCAGTTGGGCTAAATCCGAAGCTTTGGCTCTGACAGTGTACTGTCCAGTAACGGCCTTCCAGCTGGGCGCCTTCCAGTGGCCCAAACAAGGCATTAAGTGTTTGGGCATTTTATTCCCAGCAAATTTGTCTGATTTAGTCAGAATTAATTTTGATCCCTTAATAAAAAGTTTTTCGAATGTTATGGACAGGTGGGCTTCATTACACTTATCGATGATTGGGAAGGTTAATGTAATTAAAATGAATTGTATTCCTCTCTTATTTCAAGCAATTTGATAGCATAGCGAAATCCTTCATTTGGAATGGTAAACGTCCCAGGTTACATTTCAATAAGTTACATAGGCTGATTGACAAAGGTGGGCTAGGCCTACCCAAGATTTTGTTTTATTATTATGCGTTCGGTCTCAGACATTTGGCTCATTGGTCGCTTCCACCTGAGAGAGCCCCTCCCTGGTTTTGTATTGAAAAGGAAGCTCTTGACCCTATCTCACCTCTGCAAAGCCTTTCGATCAAATTAATGGAGTGGTGGTGGCGTAGTGGACTAAAGCACTGAACTGGTAAGCCAAAGGTTGTTGGTTCAATCCCCACAGCCACCACCATTGTGCCCTTGAGCAAGGCACTTAACTCTAGGTTGCTCCAGGGGGATTGTCCCTGTAATAAGGGCACTGTAAGTCGCTTTGGATAAAAGCATCTGCCAAATGCATAAATGTAATCGGAGAAGTTAAGTCACACCCCATTATTTTGCATTTACACTCAATATGGACAAAAGTGTCCAGAGTGTTTAATTCGGATATTTATTTAAACGTAGCCTCGAGCATATGGCAGAACCCTAAACTATGCATTGATAAGTCCCCTTTCTTGATCAGATTGGATTGTGAGGGGGGTTAATACACTCGGTGACCTATGTGAGAGTGGAGTATTGAGACCTTTTGAAAATTTGGTTCAAAATTTTGGGATTCCCAGATCTCAATTTTATAAGTATTTACAGCTGCGCCACCTACTCTGCACTGTTTTTGGGAGTGGCACGCACCCACCTAGAGCTGCAGATACTCTGGGAGTGGTGATTACTGCTTTTGGAAAAGGTCATGATCAGGGTATCACTCCCTGCTAAATCAGAGTCTGGGGGACGAAGCTTTAAATTCCCTCAAAAGATTATGGGAGGAAGATTTAAATTTGTTTTTGGAGGAGGGAGTGTGGGCTAGGATTCTTAAAAACGTCAAGTTGCAGATGCAAGGGTGCGCCTTATGCAATTTAAGATTCTACATAGATTTTATTGGACCCCTTCTAAATTGTATAGGCTTGGTCTTAAGGACACACCCACCTGCTGGCGATGCCATTCAGAAGATGGAGACACCACCCATGTTTTTTTGGGGTGTTGTAAAATACAGGAGTTCTGGTTGAGGGTCCAGAATTTTATGGGTGACATATTGGGTAATCGGATCTCCTTTTGCCCCAGGCTCTGTATTTTGGGTGACAGGGCAGTCATTGATGTAGGAGATAAGTACATGAAGAATTGGATCCTGGCCGGTGTTATGGTGGGCAGACAGGTTATCCTTAGAGGATGGAAGTCAGCTGGAGCCCCCTCGTTTCGTGAGTGGTGTGAGGAGTTGGGCAGGGTGGCAGCTTGGGAAGAGTTGTCATACAGAAGGCTAGGCAACATGGATATGTTCATCAGGAGGTGGGGCAGCTATCTGGCCTTTTTGGAGGGCTTTCAGGGAGGGGCAGTAGAGGGAGACATGTTGTTTTAAATGTGTATGTTGTAGCCTTTTTGTTTTTGAACATATACTTTTTTCTAAATATTTTCTTCTGTTTTATTGTCTGTTTGTGTGTCTTTGTCAGTTGTATTTGACCACTGGGGTATCGGTTTGTGTTGGGTGGTGGTGTGGGGTAGTTAATGTTCGGGAGGAAAGGTTGTAAATAATATAATGTGATTCCAAATATTCTGTTATTTTTTTATTATTTATGTATATATATATATATATATATATAAACTTTTAATAACACAAAAACAAAAAAATCCCATTTTATCCATTAAGGGAAAGCATGTTATAATATTACACAAATATGTTGCACCCCGTGTTTTTATTTTTCTTGAAATTGCCATGATGTTTCTTAATTGACTGTTTTTGCATCTGCGTCTGTTTTTGAAGTGAGTGGGTCTTAAGTTCAAAATAATGAATAAAAAATGTTAAAGTCAGTATTATGTATATTTTATTTATTTCTAAATTCTAAACACTTAAGAAAAATAGTATGTTTTAGATTGAGTTCGTCATTTTACTCATGTCCACAAAAATTGTCAACTATGTTACTAAACAAACACCCCCCTGCAACTAAAAATGGTGCATCCCAAAACCATATGGCCATCATCATTGTCCTCTCTGGGGGACGCCACATAATGGCGAGTGTCCTTTCATTTATTTTTTCTTCAATATTTTAACTATAATAGCATATTGTCAAGGAGTATATTAACTGCCCGTCAACTATGTTGGGTACATTGGTTTGCAATATTTGTATGATTTTAACTAAAATATATATATTCAAATTTGAGGTTAACCTGATCAAAAAAATGATGTGGTTGGCCAGGCACGGCCTACCTTTGAAATTATGAGTCAAAATGGGGAAGTTGTCAACTATGTTACCGGTCAACTAAGTTGCCATTTAGGACCAACTCTTGGGTAACATAGTTGACATGACCCTACAGTGTCCACTGATGTTAATGAATTATTTTACATATATCAGTTTTTTGTGATAATTTATGCCAGTATGTGTCAGAGGACACTGAGAGGGTGTGTGCCCTCGTGCATGTGTGTGCGTGCGTGCGTGCATGCGTGTGAATCATGATGATTAGAGATTAGGGGACATTTCATTGATTTTACAAAATTAACTAGATATTGTGCCTTTGCAAGTTAAAACAGAGATCTTCTCATGTAAATGGTATCATTGTATTTTGTGAAATCAGCAGGATATTGCTTTTTCAACTATGTTACTTTCACTGTCAACTATGTTATCGCTGATTTTTATTTATTTATTTTTTTTCCATTTCAAATAACAAGAATGCTGCTCCTGATATCCTTCAAGGTATATTTCACATCCACAAAGTTTGGAGTTTTGCATAACATCTATTAAGCAGATTTATGATAATAAAATATAACTGTCACTAGTGACCATGCTGAAAATATCACATGAAAATCTGCAAAAACATACAATTCTTAAAATTATTTTGAAAGAAATACTGCACATATGGCAGAATAGACATGTGTGTTACTCTAAGTGTAGTATTTAATTAGTGTCTGTAATGGCATGCAGTCCGTAACATAGTTGACAAACTCACTAAAACATCCTTTCTCTTATAATATCAAAAAGGTGTTTAATGCTTAAGCTTTGCAACTAGCAGATATGTTACATTGAAGAAATACATTAACTTAAACCAGAGGTTGTTTTATTGAGAAAGCACTTTGTTTTTGTACTATTTTGTTGACATGAACTACCCCAATTCTAGAATGAGCCACATGTGTTCAAAAGTTCAAAGTTCATACAGAGTTCAAATTGTTTTCAAAGATTTTTGGTTTCCGAGCATTCAATCTTTTTTTTTTTTTTTTTTGCATTACAAATTTGTGTATAGATGAAATATAATTTAGAAAAAAGAAAAAAAAAAACAAGAAAAATAAAACAAGTGGGTGAATATTTACACACTCTTTGGCCAATATGCAACACCCACATACCGCATAGCAACACGCTAAAAACTCTCAAAACATCTTTGTAACACCATAGAAATCCCTTGACTATAGTAGTCTGATTGTATAAAGTAAAACACTGTTTGCGAACACTAAACCCAGATAGCACACATACGTCTCTGAGATGTCTGTATAAGAGCGTTTCATCTGAAAGCATCTAATTAATGTCTGCTAAACATCTTAAAAAGATCAGATTTACAAACATTCTAATTCATAAACATCTCAAAGACATCTGCTGAATGTCTTATTGCCATCCAAGAGGAAACGTCTTATAGATGTATGAGCAAACAACGTTAAAAAATATAACAGTATATGCATCTGGGTGATGTACGTGTGCTATCAGGGTTGTTGAATATTCACATCTATGACATATTTAAGGAAGGTTAAGAAGAGACACATCTGAGTGTTTGAGTGGTTTCAAAGGGTCGTCTAGGGCCGCGTTGGCATATCCTCAATGGAAATTAAATGACTGATCGCTGTTGAATCACCCCTACCCCACGGTAGGTCCCTTATGAAGATCTATGGTTGTGTTTTGGAGGACGAAAACAATGGCAAATACGGTTTCTATTGATCACAGAGTCTTTGGTTTCCTTGTTAGTGGCTTTGAGGAAGGCAATTTGTCACCAGGTTTAATGCGGAGGAAGACTCGTCTCTGTCAGGGCTGTAGACTAGGCATGATTTCTGCTGGAGCTAAACTGGCCTGGAATCTGGTTGTAAACTCCAGCCTTAAAACATCGCAAACAGCTTCTTAGGCTGTCGAAACTGTTCTCAACTTGGGAACTCTTATGATGACTTTAAATAGAAGATGATATGCGAGGATGGGAATTGTAGGGAATCTAATGAATCCTCTTCCGATTTCACTAAACGATTACAATCCTTTTACGATACAATTTTGTGTCAGTCTTGATTCATTTGAAGTTGACAAAAGTAATGACTTGTGGTTTATGAGTAAGTAAAGTATCATTCTGATTTACTTCGTGAGTGATAGTTTCAAACCAACAACATGAGTTTGAGACTGATTCCTGAGTGTTTTGACCAATCCGAATGTCATGAAAATGATTCGGTTCCTATATTTTACAAAAAAGCAACCCAATTATCAATGAATAAGTGTGTTTACATGCATGTTCTTATATCAATTATGCCGACAACAGGGGGCCTGGGTAGCTTAGCAAGTAAAGACGCTGACTACCACACCTGGAGTCGTGAGTTCGAATCCAGGGTGTGCTGAGTGACTCCAGCCAGGTCTCCTAAGCAACCAGTTGGCCCGGTTGCTAGGGTGGGTAGAGTCACATTGGGTTAACCTCCTTGTGGCCGCTATAATGTGGTTCTTGCTCTCGATGGGGTGCGTGGTGAGTTGTGCATGGATGCTGCGGAAAAATAGTGTGAAGCCTCCACACGCGCTAGAACTCCGCGGTAACGCGCTCAACAAGCCACGTGATAAGATGCATGGATTAACGGTCTCAACTGAGCAACTGAGATTCGTCCTCGCCACCCGGATTGAGGCGAGTCACTACGCCACCACGAGGACTTAGAGCGCATTGGGAATTGGGCATTCCAAATTGGGGAGAAAAAGGGGAGAAACTCAAATTTATGCCAACAACATGTAAGGTCATGTAATTAATTTAAAAAGCCTTTCCTTTTAGGAAAGGTCATAAATGGTTTAAAAAAAGCGATCGGCACATGTAGATTGTAGCTCATTACACCATTTTGTGTTGCATTTAAACACCTTTACCAGCTCATCCAATGTGCGCAAGTGTTGTGCGCATGGCTGTTTACGCTTAGACGTGAAAAGCAAAGTAATTTATGATTATTTCAGATCTCAAATAAACACGATTTTTCGAAGCTGATTTTTATTTTATTTATTTTTTTGGATTTTCTCCCCTTTTCTCCCCAATTTGGAATGCCCAATTCCCAATGTACTCTAAGTCCTCATGGTGGCGGAGGACGAATCTCAGTTGCCTCCACGTCTGAGACCATCAATCCGTGCATCTTATCATGTGGCTTGTTGAGCATGTTACCGCAGAGACATAGTGCGTGTGGAGGCTTCACACAATTCTCCGTGGCATCCACGCACAACTCAACACACGCCCCACCGAGAGCAAGAACCACATTATAGCGACCACGAGGAGGTTAACACAACATGACTCTACCCACCCTAGCAACCTCTACCCACCCTTAGGAAGCCTGACTGGAGTCACTTAGCACGCCCTGGATTCGAACTTGCGACTCCAGGTGTGGTAGTCAGCGTCTTTACTTGCTGAGCTACCCAGGCCCCAGATTAGGCTGATTTCTGATAGTTATCAGCATATTGCTGTTCATGTAAACTCACTCAATGTTTGTGTTATCTTTAAAAGATGCCCAAGCATCTTCACTAATCTTCAGTTGCTCATATTTAAATGATACCACAACTGATGTAATCACGTTCTCATAATCAGTGACAATCACAATGCAGAGGTTGCTTTTCCCCCTCTGAGATTACATTTTTGCTCCACTGATGGTTATGTTTAGGGTTGGTTAATAAAATATGCATTCCTATTCACTGTATTACACCCTTTACAGCTAAAAACAACTCGCTTTAGAACCCGCTTTTGGCGCCCCTCTGTGGACATTTCACCCGAAAACTGGATCTCACATTTGCCCATACGTTCAAAAACACTTCCATCTTCCATGCTTTAATTTTTAGTAATCACAGACCGAGTTTAGCTCTAGAAAAGTCAACCTTCTGTTTCCAATTTCACTGTGAGATCAGTCTGTTCTAGCACACATACATTTTGTAAGTTTGGATAGACACAAAATGTGCAGTGTAAACGTACTGACAGTATTTAAAATGTAAACCTTTTTACGAACTTTAGAGACATATTCAAATGTTTATGAATGTTCTGAGGTTCATAGAATATCGAATTAACTGAATTCAATATATAGAACTGTTTATAATAAATGAAATACTGTATATGTATATAATTATGTTTAATGCCATCACGTATTTAACGCAGTTAACACGTTTACATAATTTGACACTTTAACGATTTAAATTTCTTTGTTTGTGACTTCACGTATAATTTCAATCGGTATCGTAAAGATTTGTATACCGTAAAGGGTTGGCGTTTTAGATGCTGTCTATATTGTTCACTTAAGTTTCTATCCAGACTATACTTACGAATACAAATGAATCGGCCTTCAAGTGGAGTTGGAAATATCGTAAATACAAGTTGTAGATGATACCTGAGTTGTGACGTTGGAAGACGGAAAGCAATGATTTTGCAAAGTTACTTAAATTGCTTTATTTCAGTAATATTAAAGGTGCTGTAAGCGATTTTTTATGGAAACATATGCAAATATTCCTACTACTCCCTTAAAGATATTAATGGAATAAGGTCGTGAGATATCTCACTGGTCTCTGGGACAGCTCTAGACTCTAGCAAACAAAAATGTGTCCGCGAGTCGCGGACAGTGGTGCTTCCTTCCTGTCAATCATTTTGCGTGTTCTCATAGTTTGGTAGTTGCAGCAAATTATTGAGGCATAATGCCATTTTTATGCCATGTTGCTCATAACAGTTGTCAGATGAGGGCGCTATTTAGCTACAGTTGTTTTTGAAAACCTGCTCGTGTCGGTCTCAATAAAGCTCATTTGGTATCTTTGGAGTGCTAGGTTTTGGAAAAAAGAGGGCGTGGCTAATCCAACGGCTCAACTTGTGGAAATTCTAAAATGGCTTAAATCACTTACAGCACCTTTAATTAGCTTTTTATGACAGTGGATTAACGACTCATCATTCGTGGTTTGTTTGAATCAAATTAATTAATCATTTGTTAAATACAGTACCATGCAGTAATAAATCATATATGTTGTGTAAAAGTTATGCAGGTGTTTTCACTTATGCGTCACTGGTACCACTGGAAAAGAGCTTTTGTCATCGTTCATTGTGTATTTATTTAAGTTTGGCTTCTTTTGTTACGCAACTACCCGAGAGTCTTCCCAGGTGCACTTGAAGGCTGCATGAGATCTCCCTGAGCTACCAATATGACCGATTGCCTTATGACTGATTACTTACGGCCTCTCAAGCGTTTGTTTGCTCTGTGGAAGTGACAGCTAATCTATAGGTATAAATTAGAACGCTGGGGGTTGCAAAACCGTAACACAAGTCTCTCTCATTGCCTAGCAGTAGCTAATTGACTTTTTATGGTGATATTCAGGTTGCACATCATTACATCAAGCATTGCATGCTTTATTCAGGCATTGGGCCATCTGAGAAGAAACATCTAAGAAGCAGGAGACTTCAGCAAAAACTCTCCATTTGCTCTCCATTTAATCTAATTTCTGTTAAGGAGAAATGGATATGAAATTGTGTTATTTCTTTCCTTATATGGGAGTGTTTATCGACAAATACATAAACATTATGAACTTATTGATAAAAAGGAATCAAGAAACTTTCACGGGAATAATTCTGCTAATGGCAGTGCTTGAAGTTTTGAGTATGACGGGGTAATTATCGGAATGGAAACCGCCAGCCATCATAGAAAAAACTTGTCTGCGTAATAAACTGTCTCTTTGAGAAATGAAAGCCTGCTTTCTTATATTTGAATATTTGAGTTTAAGCAATATCGCGCTTTGATTAAAGTCATTAAACTGCTAAAGAACTTTGCCAGCTGTCTCAAACTTTTAATTGGGCAATCCCTTACAAAGGTTTACCATGCTGATGATCTTTAAATGTGTGTTTTATGTGGTTAGTGGTGTTTGCTACAGCATTATTATTATAACTATTGCTCGAATGTAGCAATAGGGATTGTGTCGTTTTAAAGCCTAGAATCAGGACTTTACAATGCATACAGCTGATCCTACCAACTCCTAAATAATGCTTTTTTAATATGCTGACCAATAAGAACTGTTTCATTCTCATCATTTGCAAATTTGTTATCACAACAATGATATTCAGAGTTGGTAAACCCATAAAAATATGAGATAGCCATGTGTTATATATCGTTGGAAAGGTCTCAATTAGTACAATGCAATGAGCAAATGTGTTTCACTCAGAGGCCAAACATCAGTGTGTTTTAGTGTATGAAATTCCTACAGACACACATAAATATAATAAACAGGAGTGTGTTATTGTCATTTTTTCCTTATTACTTCCTGAAACATACATATAACGTAGACAATGGCATATTGTAACTTACATCAGACTATCCCGATTCAAATGAGCCAAAACACAACATAATATGATGAGTAGATCTTGAAATATTCCTCAAAGACTGTATATGGAAAGACAATGCACAAAAGGGCACTCAACCCATACAGTGTGTCTGTGTGAGTGTGTGTTTGTGTGTGTGTGTGTGCACATGTCCGAAGATTTTGTGTGTACAAACACAAATCCACATATATGCTGATCTAAAGTATTGGGATGCTCCTGAACATTTAATAGTTCTGTATTTTGTAGTCTAGTTTAGTCATTTCCAATGGCCGGTCATTTTTGACCGGGAACACAACAAGTGTAACGAAGTGAAAAAATAAATAAATAAATAAATGTAAATGTAAAGAAAATGGTCAAAATTTTTGTGTGTGCATTTTCAGATACCATGTGTGAACAAAATAAAGGAATTTTATTCTAAAGTTCACAATCAACATTAGGGTTAAACATTGTCAATTCACTGTAAAGCACTGCCTAAATTAGGTGCCTTATTTTGGGGGAAACAATAGACATTGAGTGCATCTTTATTGCAAGTTTTTAAGATAAAATATATCAAAATGTACTCAAAATGCAATTTGTCATACAATAAAGTGCATTGCCCTCGCTCACCCCAATCCATGCACACACTTCAAGTGTAAAACTCTTCAGGACTAGTCTTATTGTTTATTGAGTTTGTGCATGTGTCTCTATGCATGAAGAGGAGAGTGACTGATTGCACACTGGCGTATCCGGTGGGATAAATAGCACATTACTGAGCATCACTTACTGGCCTATGAAATCTGCAAGGTCTTGCTCTATATTATAAATAAATGATTTATAGTCCTCTGCAAAGCTTATTTAAATTAGAATAGCATGATTGATAACAAGACGGTGAAGCAGAGAGGGAGATCGGAATATTTAGGAAGCCAGGATAAAATATGAAAAGGTAGGAAATTAAAACCTAGACAAAAATATCAAAATCAATACCCTTCTTTCTCTTTATAAATGACGGATGAAATGTGCAGATCTCATTTTAATTTTTAATGCACAATGTCCAGGTAGGTGCTTAATAAAGATCTGCTTTGCAATCATAAAGTCGTTCTGTTTTGTAGCCATATTTTGTCAGGAGAGGGATCCCAGAGGTCACACTAAGAACAAGTTGATGAATCTTCTTATGTAATTAAATTAGACTCAATCAATAAAAAGTATAACTGAGTTTGCGCAAAAATCCATGTGGCTGCGTGTAATTACATGCTTCTTGTAAGCGACAGTTTTATGCATTATTGATACCGCTCTCAAAGTGCTAATTACCAAGAAGATGTCATTTAATTATTTGACTAGACTTTTAAAATTTGATGTATGAATTACTTTCGGATGGTTTTAATCAAGTCTTGACACACACAGCATTGTGTTTAATCTTTTAGGAATAGTTTGAACCAGAGTTTGACCAAAATTCAATAATAAAATCACATTCCTGAGAGTGAGAGCTTTCATTTGATATATGACTTGTTCATTTATGTTCTATGTGAGGGACTTTTATTTTCATATAAATATATCTACCCCATTACCTCTAGGGGGCGCTCATTTTCAATGCGAATGTTTTGAGGCCTTATTTTGTTATTTTAAGTAACATAAATGCAGAAGTGATGATTACCTCAGTTCAGATTCTAAGCTTTTAAATTATTCCTCATATGCCTGACTTATGTATACGGAGACTTTAACGTTATATGCATAACTGTTTTCACGATTTAGTGCCCCCTTTCCATAGAGTTTAAGGGCAAGCACAAAACTGCTATCAAAGACAAATGATGATTGTAATTAAGCTTAGAATATATTAAATTCCAAAAAGTATTCAATCTAATAAAAATGGACTTTATATTTGTGTGCCATACATTTTCATGCTGATCAGATAATGGTGTCGTTAGATTAGCAACATGCTAACGGCAAACTCTATTGAAATCAATTGTTTGTCGCTTCACTTGAGGAGGTCTGTTTTCAGTTTCCTAACTTCATCGTTTTCCAAAGTATGTGGAGTATGAGTGGTTTTTGGAATGTTAAGTTGTTGCTAAGGTGTTTTTAGTGGATTTTGAATGTTGTTAAGTGGTGGCTAAGGTATTCCGAGTGTTTTTTTTTCTTTTCTTCTTTTTTTTCAAGTGATTACTAAGGTGTTCTGAGTGTTTTTTGGAATGTTGTTAAGTGGTTGCTATGGTGTTTTGAGTGTTTTTTGGAATGTTGTTAAGTGGTTGCTAAGGTGTTCTAAGTGGTTTTTATGTTGTTATGTGGTTGCTAAGGTGTTCTGAGTTTTTTTGGAATGTTATTTAGTGGTTGCTAAGGTGTTCTTAATGGTTTAGGAATGTTATGGCTAAGTGGTGGCTAAGGTGTTCCAAGTATTTATTTAAGTTTTTATTTTTTTTTAATTTTTTTTTCAAGTGGTTACTAAGGTTTTCAGAGTGTTTTTTGGAATGTTGTTAAGTGGTTGCTAAGGTGTTCTAAGTGCTTTTATTGTTATGTGGTTGCTAAGGGTTCTGAGTGTTTTTTGGAATGTTATTTAGTGGTTGCTAAGGTGTTCTTAATGGTTTAGGAATGTTATGGCTAAGTGGTGGCTAAGGTGTTCCAAGTATTTATTTATTTTTTTGCTCTTTTTTTTTTTTTTTTTAGTGGTTACTAAGGTTTTCAGAGTGTTTTTTTTGGAATGTTGTTAAGTGGTTGCTATGGTGTTCTGAGTGTTTTTTGGAATGTTGTTAAGTGGTTGCTAAGGTGTTCTGTGTGGTTTTTAGAATGTTGTTAGGTAATTGCTAAGGTGTTCTGAGTTGTTTTTGGAATATTTTTAAGTGGATGCTAAGGTGTTTTTATTGGTTTAGGAATGTTATGGCTAAGTGGTGGCTAAGGTGTTCCGAGTGTTGTAGTTTTTTTTTTGTTTGTTTGTTTGTTTGTTTGTTTGTTTTTTCAAGTGGTTACTAAGGTGTTCTAAGTAGTTTTTAAAAAAAAATGTTGTTAGGTGGTTGCTAAGGTGATCCGAGTGGTTTTTAGAATGTTGTTAGTTGGTTGCTAAGGTGTTTTTATTGATTTATGGATGTTATGGCTAAGTGGTGGCTAAGGTGTTCCTAGTGTTTGTTTTTTTTTGTTTGTTTGTTTGTTTTTTTTCAAGTGGTTACTAAGGTGTTCTGAGTTGTTTTTCAAATGTTAAGTGGTTGCTATGGTGTTCTGAGTGTTTTTTCGAATATTGTTAACTGGTTGCTAAGGTGTTCAGAGTGTTTTCTTCTTTTTTCAGGTGGTTACTAAGGTGTTCTGAGTGTTTTTGGAATGTTGTTAAGTGGTTGCTAATGTGTTCTAAGTGGTGTTTGAAATGTTGTTAGATTGTTGCTAAGGTGTTCTGACTGTTTTTTTTTTTTTGGAATGTTATTTAGTGGTTGCAAAGGTGTTCTTACTGGTTTTGCAATGTTGTTAAGTGGTTGTTAAGGAATTCTTAGTGGTTTTTAGAATTTTGTTAGGTGGTTGCTAAGGTGCTATGAGTGTTTTTGCAATGTTAAGTGGTTGCTTTGTGTTCAGAGTGTTTTTTTAAATGTAGCTATGCTGTTGCTAGGATGTTCATAGCAGTTGCTAGGTTGTTTTTGGTGGTTGCTTACTGGCCCATGTCAAAAGATCCCACCCTCAAGTCTGTATGATATTCTGCTTTTAAAATATGGCTTGGGTTCCTCCTGCAATGTAAGTCTATGGGATTTTCCCCCACGCCCATAATAGTAACTGCCAGGTGAAAATCAGTTGGCTTTGAATAGTAATAGCATACCTCTTCTCAACAAGCTGCATGATTTTATGTATTCATGCCTGTAGCAGACGTGGTGCATGACACATTAAAGGTACTGTTAGCGATTTTAGCCTTTCTACTTCCACGAGACTGAGCCGGTGAATTAGCCACACCCCCTCTTCCCAAAACCCAGCACTCCAAAGATACCAAATGAGCTTTACTTAGGCCAACATCATGCAGAAACGGTTGTTAAAAACAACAGCAGCAAAATAGAACCCTCAACTGACAACTGTTATGAACAACATGGCATAAAAATGGCATTAAGCCTCAATGATTCGCTGAAACTACAATACAATGAGATTGCGCAAAATGATTGACAGGTCGAAAGTGTCAGAGACCACGGTCCGCGGACACATTTTAGTTTGCTGTATACAGAGTTTAGAGCTGTCACATAGACCAATGAGATATCTCACAACACTTATTTCAGTAATATCTCTAAGGGAGAAGGAACATTTTTTGCATACATTTCCATGAAAAAAAATCACTTACAGCAACTTTAAGGGCCGTTCAGACCGAATGCTTTCTTTTAGGTAGACACAGAGCAACACATATAACAGACATACTTTTAAAAGTTTAGTTTTTTTTATCACAGAGTTTGGTGTATAGACATGTTCCACCGGAATTTAGTATCTTACCAACTAGTGGAAACGGATTATGTTATAAACCACATAGGCCACAGTACATGACAGTACTGAAAATACAGAAAGTTTATGACCTTATCACTTTGCTCAAATGAGAACTGCATGCATGAAAAAATATTCTAATCTAACATACAGGACAAGCTAGTAATGAGCTAATTAGCATTTGCTTGCAGATAGCCATTTACACACATTTGTCAAGAAACTAATATTGTTTCCAGGACAAGAGTCAGGCGAAAAATTTCAGGCCTGTCCAAATTGCTCAAAGCTAGCTGTAGGAGATGCTAAGGAAATCTCATTTGTAATTTCCCACTTTTTAAAAGAGATAAACCCAACCAACTGCTCCAAAAACATAACACCAACGTAGCGTAGAGCTTCTCTAACAAAACTGAGAATTTTCTGAAACCGTGAAGGTAAATGAGGCGTGTTTTGCACTCAGCAAAGACGACGCTCTTTATGGAAGAAGGGACATACCCTGCCAGAGGGGGTGTTGGTAATGACGCCCCACGGATCTCATTATCAAGGTTATTGATTCGATCAGGCCACCCGCTTTCACCCTGACACTCTATCCAGTTTCTCTTCTTAACGGGCAACAAGCTGCCAGAGCTGCCTCTTAGGGACAGTCCATCTCGTTGTGTCGTTTCCATCAAATACACACGCACTCAGGCTCTGTTCCAAAACCTAGTGAGCTGCCTACATACGTAGCACTTTTTATGCATGGTCTTGATGCAAAGACTTCTCTGAAAAACATTTATCAACTCATAAGACACGTTTAGCAGATACACCGATGAGCCAAAACATAATGACCACCTGCCTAATATGCTGTTGGTCCTTCGCGTGCTGCCAAAACCGCGCTGACCCACTGTGACATGGACTCTGCGAGACCCCTTAAGGTGTCCTGTGGTATCTGGCACCAAGACATTAGCAGCAGATCCTTCAAGTCCTGTAAGTTACGTGGTGGAGCCACCGTGGATCAGACTTGTTGGTCCAGCACATCCCATAGATGCTCAATCGAATTGAGATCTGAGGAATTTGGAGGCCAACATGCCCATTATAGGCACTTTCGATGGTGGTCAGGTGTCATCATGGGCACTCTGACCAGTCTGCAGCTATGCAGCCCCATACACAGCAGGGTATGATGCACTGTGTGTTGTGATACATTCCTTCTGTAACCATCATTAAAATTTTCTTTGACTTGTGCCAAATTAGACCTTCTGTTGGTTTGGACCAGATGGCCTTCGTTGCACTCATGCGTCGATGAGCCTTGGGCACCCAACACCCTGTCGCCAGTTTGTGGTTTGTCCTCGGACCACTGTCGGTAGGTACTCACCACTGCTGACCAGAAACCGCACAAGCCTTGCCGTTTCAGAGATGCTCTGACCCAGTCGTCTGACCATAACAATTTGGCCCTTGTCAAAGTCGCTTTGGTCTTTACTCCTGCCCATTTCTCCTGCATTCAACACGTTGACTGCGAGAACTGATTGTTCGCTTACCATAAAATCTACCCAGACCTTTATATGTGGCCTTGTTAGGAGATGATCAACATTATTTGCTTCACCTGTGAGTGGTCATGATGTTTTGGCTCATCGGTGTATATAAGAAACCGTTAATTAGAACTTGAGTAATATGTGTAATAAACTTGTAGTATTAGAGAAAATTAATGTCAAGACATTTTGACAAAGTTAGATGCAAGTTTGCCAATTGATCTCTAAACAGATTTTTCCTGTCATGGCTCCGGTGAGTTCACAGATTTGTTTTGTCATTTTCTCTCCCCCATGTCTCGCAGGCACGGCCAGCATGCATGATCGGTGTTTCCACGGGAACATTGACTGTTCCCGGGAAAACGCTGATCATGCCACTGATTATCGTGCCGAGCAACACCTGTTCTCCTCTAATTCACGCCCTTCTTAAGCCCATCGTGTTCTCAGTAGCTAGATTGTTGTTTGATGTTGAGTACTAACCTCACTTTCTCTGTCTAGTTGGTCCTGTCTCGTTTATCTGTTGGTTGCCCATGTGTTGGGTGTGTGGTTGCCTTACAGTATTGCTGCGTGTCATCTGGTCTTCCACGGAGGCTTCCTTGTCACTGTCCGCATGTCAGGAGTAGGATCGCCCTCTTCAGCTGGACGCTGTTCTGCACCTCGCTACCTTCAACAGAGGATTCTATGAATCTGTTCCTGACTTCCACAATGCACACACTCATCCTACAAACACACTCTCCAAGGATTGTCCCCGAACGTGGCCTCAGAGTGCTCGCTTCCCTGTTGCCTCTTCCCGCTGCTGCAGCCGGTGCTGGCACCCTTGACATCCACAGTGACTGTCTTTTGTTATTAATAAATTCCATAAACTTTTCCTCTGCCCTTGGGTCTGTTTGTTTTCCCTATCGCATCGCTACAGTTCCAACAAAAATGTACCAAATGTACCATGATATTTAAAATATATATATATCTTTTTTTTTACATGCACTATGGTAATACCATGGTATTTTTTGAAGTACCATGCCAAAAGAGTACTGTCATAGTACTATGGTACATTGATGGTATCATATGGTGATTTACGTGCTAATCGAAGGTACTTCCACGAATACAATGGTGCACCATTTCCTAAGTTCTGCTTGATGGGTCATAGAGACAAATATTGCTGTCAGTGGACAGCATGACCTGGGGAGAGACTGGCATTCACATGCTAGGCACACGCAAGGACTGGCACATTTTGGAATAGATGGCAGCAGGTGGCACAGATGGCAAAGTCGCCACCTTCAGTTGGATGATACACTGCGTTGGGAATAAGCTATGGAGGTTAAGACTTACCAAATCAAAAGACCACTGGTCAAACTGGAATGCCTCAGTTAATATAAAAGGATAACTTATGACAAATACAGCATTTTGTCATGTACAGTTGGAGAATTTTATATACGGTATATATATTTTAATCTTGAATTGAATGGAATAGACATGGCACTGTCTACACAAAAAAAGTCCTGGAAAGTTTCATGATACTCTTTTCTTTTGGTAGTACTATGGATGTTGAATTTTTACTACGCCCTTGGAAAATTTTAAAGGGGGATATCAAACAATGTTTCTCATTTGAATTCTTGATTCAAACTCTGAAAAAGAGATATAATATACATTGTAAAAATAATTTACTTACTGAGTATTTTTGTCTTATTTTCTGGTAAAAATATCTAAACACCCTTAGAACAAGAAAAAATTTGATCTCATTTTGTTTTGTCTGCATGCATGTTTGTTTGAATTGAGTCACCTGAAAAATGTCAGTGTTATGTAACTGGGTGGCTGTGGTTGGCTACATATTGTTATTGTTGGCAACAGATGGCAGATGGTGTCATGAACAGGCGGGGTGTGCTGATCACACAGGAACATGTTATGTTTTGATTTCTGTGCGGTCAAAACAATTTTTATCATGAACCCCTGATGGATTTATGTTTAAGTACATTAATGAGAACAGTAAACTGAAATGATGTTTTCGCTCACAGACACATGAGACAAAAATACTTGGGAACATGGTCAATTTGCATGCCCAGGAAAAAAAGATGCAATGTGAAGGTGAACACACGTTGACCTTTTGTGACAGCATGGCACAGTGGCGGTACCCAAGTATTCACCATGCAATATTTAAAACAAGTGTACATCTGCAATCCACTAACATGAATTCATCATAGTAATTCGATTATTTTTCTTCTCTGCTTTAATTGGTTGATTGTGGTTTGTGCGGGTCCTTTAAGAGCAGAGCGCGCGCCTGCGCGCGCCCACAGATATATACTGGTGTATGCAGCGGGAGCGCGCAGAGCTTAAACGCACCCAAGTTTCATGCGAGTGACAGTGAGGAGCGGATTCTCCATATATATCAAATAAAACACCACACAGGTGAGTTTTTACACTTTATATTTAATTTCACGAATATTAATACACATTTAAAGGTGTTTCAAATCTGTATGGACGTTTTGAACAACACAGAGATGAATAAATACGAAATACCACTGATTTTAAAGACAGTTTTTACTAAATATGAACTTTGCAATGAGAAAAACGTGAATTAGACTACTCCATTGTGTTAAAACTGAACATTAATTTCATCTTAAACTTATTCAAAATGTCTGGATGTTTTTGCATGAGAGTAATGGTAGTAATGAGTGTTCCAATCTTATGCAAAAGTACAGTTTTACACAAGGTACTATGGTAAAACCATGTTTTTTTTTTAGTGGTACCATGGTATTTTTTGGCATTTACTATCTAAATGACACATGAGTAAAGTTCATTATCATTTATGTCCATGCATGTTTAGTACCATGGTATATTTCAAAGTACCATGGGTTTTATTGGACTTAAAAAGCTTGGGGTACTATATAAACACAATGGGATAATCATTCAGCACCATAAAATACCATGGTATTACCATCTGATACCATCACTATACCATGGTGCCACCACAGTACTTTTTGTTAGGGTGTTTTGCAAAATATAAGGTAGGCTCTATAGTCCCATATATAAACATATATCTCATGCATATTTCATTAAATAATTTACTCTACCATATCATCATAATTTGCAGTAATAGCAATTATTGTAATGCACAAAATAATGATGTCAGGATTAACTCCCTTTTTGAGGTAATTCTTCATTTTCAGGGCATCTACATTGGTGATCATGCAGTTCATTAAATATTTACACCCTTTCTCACACAATCGACATTATAAATTTAATTCAGATATCAGTGCATTGAGGTTTATTGAGAGAATCAATATAATATGAAATTTAAACCACCTTGTTAGTGATATGTAGCTCTACAGCAAACCTGAAGAATTGAATGATTTACATGAATTATATATGGCAAGTCTGATAAAATAATTCTTAAACTGCAGTTATGAACCTATATTGAAAGAAGACTATTAGATATAGTTGATACAATGGAGATATTGTGGTACAGAGCAGACATTTATATCTCATTCTGAGCTGTGTTGCATATCCATATTTCAGATGTTGAAAAGCATGCTGCAAAGTTTAGCATTATTAATCTTAGTCAGCAAGTATGTGACAGAAACAATTCATGAGGTTTCCACTTTTCAGTAAAAAAAAATACAAGATTCAGTCACTGTTAATTAGAGCATTAGTTAGCATTAATTAGCAACCCTGTAATAATTAGCATCTTTAGGCCTGATCAAAATGGCAACACAAATTTAATTACATTTGAATTTTAGAACAGCATCATTTTTTTCTTCTTCCCATTTTCTCCCCAATTTGGCATGCCCAATTCCCAATGTGCTCTAAGTCCTCGTGGTGGCGTAGTGACTCGCCTCAATCCGGGTGGCGGAGGACGAATCTCAGTTGCCTCCACGCATCTCATCACGTGGCTTGTTGAGCGCGTTACCACGGAGACATAGCGCGTGTGGAGGCTTCACGCTATTCTCCGCGGCATCCACGCACAACTCACCTCGCGCCCCACCGAGAGCGAGAACCACATTATAGCGACCACGAGGAGGTTACCCCATGTGACTCTAACCTCTCTAGCAACCGGGCCAATTTGGTTGCTTAGGAGACCTGGCTGGAGTCACTCAGCACGCACTGGATTCGAACTCACGACTCCAGGTGTGGTAGTCAGCGTCTTTACTTGCTAAGCTACCCAGGCCCCCTGTTGTCGGCATCATTTTTTACGATTTGTCATTAGTTATGCACTTTTTCGTTAGTCAATGCACATATATTCACGTTTGTATTTCAGAATTACAGCTGGCAGTAGTTTAAAGGAAAAAAAAGCCAACACATATGGGCTTTCGATTTAATCCCAAGAAGTTTTATCGTCATTTATCACCACTGTAATATTTTAAAGGAACAGTTCAGCCACAAATGAAATTCTTGTTACCCGCATTTTGTTTCAAACCAGTATTATTATGTTTTTCTGTAGAACACAAAATGCCAATTTTTGAAATGCCAATTTAAAGTCGTAAAGCTCCGAAAAGCCAAAAAAGCACCATTAACTAGAGGTCGACCGATAGTGGATTTTACCGATATGATAACGTTAGGATATGGAAAAGGCCTATAATGGATTAATCGGCCGATAGTTTTTAAAATCGGTTCATAGAATGTTACAAAGTTTTCTTAGTCTTTCCGTACTCGTAAGGGCACAGACATAAAGGCTACAAGAGTCCAAAATTAATACAGTTCCATATGCAGTTTATTGTTCAACCAAATTAACCAGATAATTTAGATTTGGTGCATAACATTGGACTTTTAATTATAAACAAGCCCTAAACACACCAGGGACTCTTATTTTGAAATGACGGCGACTGGGCGTCATCCTATTTATTCACCAGTTGAAGGGTTTTGTATGTACATTTTAACCTGATGAGGTTTAATGAGGAATAAGGTTTATTATGAAGTTGGAGACACTTGTATGTGCTGATGGAGCACGTTTCCATATAGTCGCAATTTCACTGCATGCACTCGCTTTAATTTAAAACACTTGACTATCTAATCAGAATAACAAAATATGCATTGAAGTGAGATGAATATTGTCAATGATGAAAGATTTAGATATAGCAAATCCACACGTAATTAATTGTATTAAACTTTTAGAGGATGCTGTTGTACTGTAGAACTAAGCCGTTTTAAATGTAAAATCCTCCAGAGCTGGCCACAGAGGAATCATAAAAAAAATGCAAATATAGCCACAAGCGGCAGTCATCGGGGTCCAAGCACGTATGGCTAGGACATGGCCAGAATAATTAAATTGGACACAAGAGATCCTGTGGATGCTGTGTACACAGCTGTTTTTGTGTAAAATTTCTTTCAAAAGATTTATCACAGTTGCAAAATTAGAATTTTACTAGAATGACAATAGAAGATGATGATGAAGAAGAATAAGAATAGATTTTGGATTGCTGGACAGCAGCACATTACAAGAGCAAAATGCTAAGTCAACGGGACTTTCAAGGATTTTAGTCTTGGCGCCATATGTAGTGGACAAAATCTGTAATACATCCTTGATTTACCATGCATAAATGAGATTTTGGATTGCTGGACAATTAAACAGGAAAAACTGAACTTAAGAAAAACTTAAACAGATTTAAAAGGGCTCTTCATTGTTGGATAGCTGTTGCTATTTTTACTGGACAGATATCACATTACAAGAGCAATAACTCAATGTCAGAGGATTTCATGGAATTTCTTAGATGCTGCTCCATCTAGTGAACAAAATGGGTAATATATCCTTAATCTGTCAGTTACTTTGTTGAAATAATATTTTGAAAATAATATTTAAATTTGCTGTTGACAAGAGGAAATTGATTAAATGTAGCACATGTCCTCAGACTATCCTGGTGTGTATATGTTTTAAGTTTTGTCATGTTTGGACCTTGTGCACACAATAAAGGCATAGTAGTAGTTACAGTTCAAACCCAAATAATTAATTGACCTGTATCTTTGAAACAGTTGGACAAATCAAAAAGCTGAATTTTTTTTTTTTGTCAGGATGGTCCGTAGATGATACGTGCAAAATTTCGAGCAAATTGGACAAACGGCCTAGGAGGAGTTCGCAAAAGTAGTTTTTTCAGAAAATCCAAAATGGCGGAACATTTTAGAGGCGGAAATCAAATCGGAGATATACGTTTTGTTTGTCTTGACTCAAGGAATCAGTGGAAATAATTATGAATTGTGATTCTAGCCCATATAGATGAGAAGTTATAGGCAAAAATGCAAGATTGCTCATTATAGCACCACCTTGTGGTTGCTTTTTACCAAATTTGGTATACAGCATAATTTTGCTGACCTGTAAGTGCACAGTAAATTTTGGAACGATCGGATATTCACAACGCAAGTTACTAGCTGCTGAAATGTGATTGCTGCTGGCGGCCATATTTGTTGAGTTGTCAAATTGTTTTTGTAACGACATGTTAGCACATGACCTAAAGAAGATGCTTGCTAAATTTCAAACATTTTTACTCAAACGGTTGCGGAGTTATAAGGAATTTTAGCTGTAGCGCCCCCTATTTTGCGAAATTGGACGAAACTTTGCATGCATCCTCAAAATGTTGTGATATCATCTTTATTCCAAGCTTCGTAAAATTTAGGCTTTGCGTTCAGACTATGCGTCCTTTCAAGAGTTTTAACCATTCAAGAAAAAGTAGCCACGCTCACTTTGTACAATTTGTCATACTGTTACAACGGTGCATCGAAAGTTCCAACTTTTTTTGGTAATTATTGATATCAGGACTCCAGAGAACTTTTCTGCCCTGGTTTGGTTCGGATCGGGTGGACGGCCTAGGACCAGCTCGAGAAGTAGTTTTTTCAGCAGCTAAAAGTTGATTGGTCAATGGCGGCCATGTTTTTCAAGATATGCGACTGTCCTCATAGTCCTTGATGGCACCTTGGACAAAGACACTGCATGCAAAATTTCAAGTCGATTGAACCAACGACAATAGTTAAAGCCATTTTTATATTTTTTATTAGCGCCACCAAAAGGCAGAGGCATTAGGTGCTTGGACCCCTAATAAGAAAATCAGTACCTTCAGTGCTTGGACCCCTAACTATCAGCAACTATCGACATAGTTTTGCAGATAACTATAGTTCCAAAAAGCAACTATCGGCACGATTAATCTGTAAAACCGATATATTGGTCTACTTCTACCATTAAACATAGTCCATATGAATTGTGCAACATATTTCAATTGTTCTAAAGTCAAACGATAGCTTTGTGTGTGGAACAAACCAAAATGAAAAAAGTAATTAATCACAGGTAATTTTCGTCTTTGACGAAGCTCACGTCTATCCCGTGTTTGTGTCCAGAATAAAAAAAACATACTTTGTCAACAAAGCTTTTTATTAACAATCTCTTCAAAATTTTCTCTCAGAATTTAAAGTAATTGGAACCAGAGGTTTTATTAACCGGGTTTATTCGTTATTTGCCGAATTTTAAAACATTGTCGGAAATTCCAAAATCCGGTCCATCATTTTAACAGAATATAAAAAAACATTATTGACGTCAAAATGGCATCTCCTGTGTGTACCAATCGAACGTGATGTGCCATTTTTTAATTCTGGACGTGATCGTTGCAACCTTTGGCGAAGGTGAAGATTATCATTGTATTAGGTCAACCGATAGTGGATTTTGCCGATACCGATAACAGAGGGAAAAGCTGATAACCGATTAATCTGCCAATAGTTTTTAAAATTGATTAATGGAATGTCAGTTTTTTTTTCTTATTCTTTCTTTATTATGGCGGTTAAAGACAGAGTCAAAATTTATAAATTAATAAAATCGCAGATTTTTTTGTTCAACATAAATCCCAATAATCACCAGAAAAAATTAAGATTTGGTGTATAACGCCAGACTTTTAAGTATAAACAAGCACAAAACACACTGGTGACTCTTATTTTGAAATTACTAAATGATGATGAAAAAACTATCGGCAAATATCGAAAGATTTTTGCAGATAACCGATAGTTCCAAAAAGCAACCATCGGCACCGATTAATCTGAAAATCCGATATATCGGTCTACCTCTAATTATGACTTTTTCGGTCTGTTCCTCACACGAAACTTTTGTATGACGTCTGATGACTTGAAATATATCGCACAAGTCAAATGGACTACTTTAATCATACTTTTATGGTGTTTTTTGTCTTGGGTCACTTTGAATTGTCGTTGCATGGAAAAGAGCTGTGCAAAGACTCTTAAAGAATTCTCGTTTTTTATTCCAAGGGGGGAAAAAAAACATCATATGGTTTTGGAGCAACATAAGTACAGAAATTGGCTACAGTAAAGCTATTTTTTCCCCCTCTAAACTTGTTTAGTTTGCTTTGCTTTTAAATCATATTCCATGAGGAAAGAGGATGTGGAAAAAAGAGATCTTGGATATATTTCAAGTTTTAATCTTATCCTCTCCTTTGCCCCCCAGTGCTGCTGCCTCAGAGGAGATTTTCGTCTTTTTTAAAGCTTTTTTACTCTGTTGAAAGATAAATTTGAGCTTTTAGGGCAGTATCTGGATGCTGGCAAAGTGATTGTGTCTTTTTCCTGGAATCAGCATTTTCATTTCCATCTGCCGTAATTTAATAATCCATTCTTAATAACTGCTCTCTTGTACATCTGCGCTGGAATTTGCCATTATGAAGATTTGCCTTGAATTGCTTCATCTCCTCTGGTGTCTCCATCTTGCCCTCCCTACAGTGGTGCACTTTTCATCTCATATTTGCTTAGGTTTGACATGACACATCCTTCCCCAATGGGCAGCTGCTGTACAGCATTGAGTTTTGCCACATCACCCAGTGCCACCTTATGAGGGCTCAGTGAGGCGTTGAAAGTGCTGCACACTTTATTTTTAGTGTACGAGTCGTACTGACAACTTTTATGTTGCTTTTTTGTTTGCTTGACAGCCCCTTGGTAACTATTCTCTTTGATTGCTTGGAAAAGAGCTAGAGTTTTATGCAATATTTTGCCAAAAAAGTAATACAGGTTTGGAATGACATAAGGCTGAGTAGCCTAAATGATGACTGAATTGTAATTTTGGGGTTAACAAATTTTTTAAGCTGACTCAAACTGGTTGATGCTGTTTTTTTCTTGGTAAACCCCATTGGGGCACCTTGCCTGTCCTGACCGGCACCGTGCGAATGTGTCCGTTCATTCTGACACGTTGCTCTGCTGAGAACAACCCACTAAGGACCCGCACTGTCCGACTCACTCACTCACTTACTCGCTACCACTTGCCCAGTCCATCACTCCCTCATGACGCTTAATAATTCATGCTTTGATTTGGGACATGAATTAAAGACATCAGGAGGGCGGACAGATTTCCTCCATCGCCTCCGGGGGCGACTTCCAAGCTTCCAGGTTAGCGGTTACCTGTTTAGACTGATCAAGGACCAGCAGTCCTTCTAAAACCTAAACTCGAACCACTGTAACAGACCCCCACTACAACCCCCCCCCCCCCCCCCACACACACACACAATTGGTTATATCTACATGCTAAACAAAACAATACTAGTATTGTAACATATTTTTATTATTTTATTTACTAAAGTTGAAGTGTGTAATTACTTCTCCGCATATGACACCAAACAGAATCGCAAAAATAATGACTTCTACAAGCAGGTTTCCCGAACACTCCCCTGTCTGCCAATATTCAATGAAAGTGCCACCCCAAACTGGCGCCATGGTGGAGCTAATGTCATTGGTTTGCGAATGTTCGCACAATATGTTTGATTGAACGAACAGATAGTCCCGCCCCAAACTTATGTCATTAGTTGACTCAACGTCATTGGTTAGCAAATGGTCACATTGTATGTTTGAATGAACAGGTAGTCCCATCCAAAACTCGTGCCATCGGTTGAGTCAATGTCATTAGTTAGCGAATGGTTGCGTTGTATGTTTGTTTGAACGAACAGGTAGTCTCGCTCAAAACTCATGCCATTGATTCAGTCAATGTCAGTGGTTCGCGAATGGTTGCATTGTATGTTTGTTTAAACAAACATTCAATGCTGCGTGCTAATGATTGGAGCGTTTTTTAAGAGATGTACATACTTCACTGTCAAATGGAAATGTTTCTCATCTAGAAGAAACTAAACTGTAACAATATTTTTTCTTTTAAATTAGCAATTATTATGAATAGCAAGTCTGTTTTTTCTTGTTCTCTTTGCAGTTGAGAGGCCACTTTAGTTTCTTCTAGATGAGAGACATTTGCATTTGACAGTGAAGTCTGTATAGCTTTTAAAAAACGCTCCCATCAGCAGCACGCCATCTTTTTAGAGGGCCGCTGGGTTTCCCTGTCTGACAGATATTGGTGACATGGGCACTTAAGAGAAAATTGCACGTCAGTTTTTTACGAACAAGCAGCTGGGTCTGAAATATCTGTCTTAAGTACTGGCAATCAGAATCGTGCATTTCTGTGGCTATTGTGTTGAATTATGGTGATAATTCATGAATGATAAACAGGTTTTTAAAGGTGTAATTCACCCAATAAGGAAAATGATGTCATTTCAAAAACAATTGGTTCCAATTTTTCTTTTTTTACTAGAATCTTTGCCAGACATAAATAACCTTGTCTAGAAATACGGATTGTCCTCTTTGGACACACTTTGTGTTTTAGAGTAATGTAGAGATGTATGAGACTCGGAAAGCTAACATACAATTTATAAACTATTATGGCCCATTTTTCTTTGGCCGGCAAACCCTGTGCAGACCGTTCCTCAAACGTAGGATGGGCCAACAAGCCCGGCACTACAGTTAAACACCTGAGCAGACATATGGAAGGAGTGCATGAATAGAAAAGTAGCACTTATTTTCTCCTGTCATGGTATTTTTTCAGAGGTCAGCAGTTTGAAGGTGTCTCGCATGTCTCTCCACTCTTCACAACACGCTCACTCAGCAGATTCATGGGGTGAAATCTTTTCTAGTCTTGTCACGTCAAGGGGAAAATTTGGGAGATGATTGCACGGAACAAAACACGATCCAAAATAAGACCAAATTAAACAATTCTCAGTGTGCTCTCTGTATGGTATGCTTTGTTGGGTACAAGTATACCCATAAGAAAGAAAAATCACAATTGAGATCTCTTTAATATCTCATTTATTTCTCCAAGACGAGATCTAATTAATGTCTCAAACTGTGCTCTGATTGGCCAAGATACTAAAGTCTGCATTGTTAAACCAGAGATCTCAATATAAACTCAAATATTTCTCATCCAATTCTTTCCAACAAGACGTAATACGGCTGGGTATTGATACAGATTTCCCGATTCTATTCCGATTCACAAGCTTTCGGTTTGATTTGTATTCGATATCGATTCATATGGGTATTTTTCAGTTATAATGTTCCTTTTGCTTACATATGAAACAAATTCTCTCCCAGCTAATGCTGTTTACATTACGAAAATATAAATTGTACTAATTATATTTTATTAGTTTTTCATTATTTTGGATACATTTCGTATTTAAAAAAAATGAACAAATCCATGTATTCAATCAATAAATAAGATATTATATTTCATATATTATTTTTTGGTGAATGCTTATTGTTTAATTGCATAATTTTTTACTATTTACACATATTAACATTTATTTGTTGAATGTGCTAAAACCGGTACTGTCTCTTTAAAAAAAAAAAAAAAAACTGCTTTCTGTATTTTTATTTTATTTATTTATTTTCTCCCCTTTTCTCCCTAATTTGGAATGCCCAATTCCCAATCCCCGTGGTGGCGTAGAGACTCGCCTCAATCCGGGTGGCGGAGGACGAATCTCAGTTGCCTCCTCGTCTGAGACCGTCAATCCGCGCATCTTATCACGTGGCTTGTTGAGCGCGTTACCATGGAGACGTAGTGCATATTGAGGCTTCACACTATTCTCCGCGGCATCCACGCACAACTCACCACGCGCCCCACCGAGAGCAAGAACCACATTATAGTGACCACGAGGAGGTTACCCCATGTGACTCTACCCTCCCTAGCAACCGGGCCAATTTGGTTGCTTAGGAGACCTGGCTGGAGTCACTCAGCACGCCCTGGATTCAAACTCACGACTCCAGGGGTGGTAGTCAGCGTCAGTACTCATTTGTGCTATGCCTGATTAGAAATAAACATTTATTTTTTGTTGTTTTTGATATTCAACTGACTGTAGAGGACCAAAAGGGTATTAAAAGAGACATTCAATGGGTTGTATGGATGTCGTCTTTAGACATGCATTACACGTAACAACTTTTACTCTCGACACGCAGTGAAAGACAATCGCTGCTGAGTACTCCACCACTATACTACACAAACACTGTTGAGTGAAATGTAAACATTTACCAGCCAGTTGCCAAGTTTATACTATAGAGTAAAAGATCAATCTTGGGATTTAATAATTGAAATCGTGATCGTTCAAATGAAGATCGCGATACATCGGAAAATCAATATTTTTACCCACCCCAAGACATAACCAGTAGGATATAAAATTACAAATGAGATCTCTTTAACTTTTCAATTGTTTCTCCAAAACAGCCTTGAGATTACGTAGGTCAAATTTAGACTTTTTAAAATTCTGCTTCTCAGATGTTTCTCCTGATAAAAAGACCTCAGTAATAATCTCATGCGTCTACTCTAGTTTCAGAAGAGATCTCAACAATGTCTCAAACTCTTCCAAGATGAGGAATTCCAAGTATGCAATCAAAAGTCAGAGATCTCCAGATAAACACAAACATTTCTCATCAAATTCTTTACAACATGACGTTACCAATGAGAAAGAAAATCGCAACTGAGATCTCTTCAAGAAAGCCTTGAGATTCAGTGGAGATCAAATTGAGACTCGCTGAAAATCCTGCCTCTCAAATGTTTCTCCTGAGAAAAAGAACCCACTAATCTCACATGCGTCTTCTCTAGAGTTTCAGAAGAGATCTCAACAATGTCTCAAACTGTGCTCAGACTTGCCAAGAACCAAATTCTTCAGTCAAGAAAGTCATCTCAATTTGAAATCAAACATTTCTCATCAAATTCTTCCAATATGATCTGAGCTATGCTATCTACATTCATTTGTGTCATCAATTTATGTATTAATTGTTTTCTCTTTACATCTGAGAAACATCTGAGACAGAGTTGAAACAACCTTGGAGCAATACCATTTTCTTTCATCAACATGACATTTTAGGTTTGTCCTTAACTCCAGGTGACGTATTCGGCAATAGGCGCAAACCTGCCACTGTTGCCACATTGATATATTATTGATGAATGGTCACGCACAAACAGAAATATAATACAACATGAAAAATCAAAGATTGTCATCAATAACTGCTGTGATGGATGGCATCATCTCTCGGGCCAGCCGCCATCGCTGAAAATTTAACTAGGTTTATGCTTAAAACAAGAAAAAAACCATTTGCCAATGGGATAAGAGATAGATTCTGCTTCTCAAGTGAATTTACCTTCTTTTAAGGATGTTTAAATATTTATAATTGAAAACATGATGAAAATACTGATTAAGAAAATTATGTATAAAGTATATACATGCCTGGTTTTCCAGACTCATTTTATCTTGATAAACACCCAGTCGACAAGGGTTAACCAAATTCAAACCCATTTAGCCCTTGGCAAGAGTAAGGTTTGATGTTAACCACCTTCATTTGTCATTTGATTGTGGCATCTAATTAGTTTCAGAGGCCGTTCCTGGACAAATAATGACAAATTTAGGCATTTCGCCCATTGTGATTTTAGTGTGGTCAGTGAATAATAGGATTTTCGTGGTCATTTTCTTCGTGAACGTTGCCAGAGGCCGCAATGAAACAATACACTGGTGCTTCCTCAAGAGACCATCCCTCTAGGGACCTGTTAATGAAATGCTGATTGTTTTCCCAATTGCCCAGACAAGTGCTCTCTCATTGGCTGACCTAATGACAGTAAATGAGTGACTAAAGGGTCTGAGGTGGGTTGTGGATTTGTTGTGAATCATTAGAACGAGAGAAGACGACGAATACAAAATGAAAACATGAGTAAGCGTTAAGGAAGGGGGTGGAGAGGCAGAAGACTTTCCTTGCTGATTCATTCACAGTTCACTCGCACATATTTGTGTAACTACTGTAAGAGAAGTTGCCCTTTGTTTATTGTTTATTGACAGGTTTTTCTTTTTGTCAAAGATAACGAAGCCAAGACGAAAACGACTTATGGCGATAGTTTTACTTTTGACGAAAATATGACAAGAAAAAAAATAACACCAAAAACACCGTTTTTATTTATTTATTTAAAATAATCCAGTCATATTTGCTGTGTGAGCTGAACACATGTACAATAAACATTACTAACGTGTTAATAACCTCACTCAAATGAATCCTGTATATGAAACCGTAATCAGCTACTGAATATCCACAATATTAAACGTCATATTACAACTTATATCTGCACAGACAATGAAGCCAATGAACAGGTGAACTTGAACTAAGTTATGTGCTAGTCAGAATGCGCAACTAGCACTGTGAATGCGCTATACATAATGCAATATCCTAAACCGTCTAAACGTGAGCAATTCACAACTAAGTAGCTAATACTAGTATATACAGTTTTATTAAACAACACTTTACAGGGGGATGGGTAGCTCAGTGGTAAAAGACGCTGGCTACCACCCTTGGAGTTTGGGAGTTCGAATCCCAGGGCGTGCTGAGTGACTCCAGCCAGGTCTCCTAAGCAACCAAAGTGGCCCGGTTGCTAGGGTGGGTAGAGTCACATGGGGTAACCTCCTTGTGGTCGCTATAATGTGGTTCGTTCTCGGTGGGGTGTGTGGTGAGTTGAGTGTGGATGCCACGGTGGATGGCGTGAAGCCTCCACATGCGCTATGTCTCCGTGGCAACGTGCTCAACAAGCCATGTGATAAGATGCACGGGTTGACGATATCAGACGCGGAGGCAACTGGGATTCGCCCTCCGCCACCCGGATTGAGGCGAATCACTACGCCACCACGAGGACTTAGAAGCACATTGGGATTTGGGCAATAAAAAAAAATGAGACTGTTTGGTTTAATAAAAATCAACCCTGGGACACCTGAAACCTGGGCCATAAAACTGCACAAAGTTCATACAAAAACACCCAATTGTATATGATTTTGGTAGAATAGTGTTAAATATAATAGAATAAATTAGAATAGAATTTAAAGTTTATTTCCACATCATTTACGGGTGGAAATTATTGTAGGTACAGTAGGTACACCAATAATTTCTAATGGACAACAATAGCTTTTTGGTAGCAATGTTGGTTCCTCTGATTGTAAGAAAAACTCACGTCTGTTTTAATTTAAAGTCATTTTACAGCAAATGCATAAATATCGAGATATACGGTATGTTGAATGTCATCAAAAAGGTGAAAAATACTGAGATATAAAAAAACATTTTTAGCGGCATCTCTCAGCCCTAATTTCCATTATAATGTGCTGATGAATGATTGGTTGATGGATGTTGTTGTAGTTTTGAGAGATGGATGAAGTCATAAACTGAGCTGAAGTTACAGTTGTTTGCGGTCATTTGCATGGAGACTGTGGCCACACACTGGAACAATCTGACAGGTGATTCGTTAAAGGTTTTTCCCCCGAGTACGTTCACTCATACTGAACAGTGAATAGAGATGTTGTTTTTTTTATAAGGTTGGCACTCGATGCTGTTAGCTCATGGAAGTGTAAATGTTTTCCATTGCAGCTTACATTGAGTCTTTTTTTGTGCACATCCACTGAAAACAAAATGTTGTTTACAGAACGAAAGTGGCAGAGCTATTTCTAACTCTTAGGTCATTAGGTTATTATGTATGGGATAATGTACAGTCAGCCGGTTGTTATCGTACAATAAACGCAGACAGAGTGATCAGGTCTTGTATCACCCTGAAGGGGTTTATTTTGCGATAACAACTGGCTGACTGTACATTATCCCACTTATTACACAGCTGCTAACCAAATAAATAAATGACCATCTGACTCCTCATTATTCAGCCTATTACAAGACTACTTGCCAAATAAACAAATAAATGGACATGAATATGTGGACTGATACGTGGACTGATATCTGATACGTGGACCCACGAGTCCTGGAAAACCTGGAATTTTGCAACGCAATTTTCCAGTAATGAAAAAGTCCTGGAAATTGAGAAATACCTAACTGTCCTGGAAAATAATTATTTGTCCTGGAAAATATTTTAGTATAATAAAACTGGTTAACTTTGTCGCTAACAAGGTTTTTGATACATGTACAAAAACATGGTAACGATCAGGATTCGGAATAGGTGTCAAATACACACATTTGTATGGGAGCCTGGGTATCTCAGCGAGTATTGACGCTGACTATCTCCCCTGGAGTTTCGAGTTTGAATCCAGGGTGTGCTGAGTGACTCCAGCCAGGTCTCCTAAGCAACCAAATTGGCCCAGTTGCTAGGGATGGTAGAGTCACATGGGGTAACCTCCTCGTGGTCGCAATTAGCGGTTCTGGCTCTCAATGGGGCGCGTGGTAAGTTGTGTGTAGATCGTGGAGAGTAGTATGAGCCTCCACATGCTGTGAGTCTCCGCGGTGTCATGCTCAACGAGCCACAAGATAAGATGCACAGATTGACGTCTCAGAAGTGGAGGCAACTGAGACTTGTCCTCCACCACCCGGATTGAGGTGAGTAACCGTGCGTGTGGAGGCTCATGCTATTCTCCGCGGCATCCACGCACAACGTGCCCCACCGAGAGCGAGAACCACATTATAGCGACCACCCTATTCACCCTAGCAACCGGGCGAATTGGTTGCTTAGGAAGCCTGACTGGAGTCACTCAGCACGCCCTGGATTCGAATTTGCGACTCCAGGATTGGTAGTCAGCGTCTTTACTTGCTGAGCTACCCAGGCCCCCGACCTGTGATATTTTGAAGTCCTGCAGTGATGCCATCTTCCATGTGATGTAGACTGAGTCTGATGCTCTTCTGTCCAGCTGACTTAAAACAAATGCTAATTTAGAATTAAAACCTTCAACAAACAATGTTAAAATATCTCCAAGTATTTAAATGTACTTTGCATAGAAACTCAGTTTAAATTCTAAGCTTTTGGAAATCAATCTTAAGGAAGGCCTAATTGATTAGACTAAGTCGCCTTGATGAAGTGGCTACGACTAGCACTGGCAGCAAACAGTACAGGACAAAGAGTGATCACTTGCGCACTGTGCTCTAGATAGTTTGTCAGTGTCCGCGAGGCGTAGTGTCGTCTGGCTCTTTCTCAGCCGCACCACACACATCTTCAGATCTTATTGTCATCCATCATAACGCTAAGCCCCATCCATTCAGCACCAGCATCCATCTTTCCACTTGTCTTCCTCCAATCACTTTAATTGCGTTGTGCTGTTCACAAGTTTAAGATAATCGGCTGCTGACATTTCGTACTCTGTGATCCCAGACGAGCGAGATGCAAAAAAAGTGACTAATATTATTCACGAAAAGTTCCCTGAAGCAGTGGGCTAATGATTCAGTAAAACGGCACGCTGGTAAATACAGACCATATTTACAACATCCTGTACTGCTGGTTGTCATCATCGTCTGAACTTCATTACGCAGAATGTCAGGGTAATTATGAGAGCTTTGTTTGGATTTGTCAAAGCATTATTTAAAGGTATGAGATGATGCAAATCTAAACGGATGTGAAAGCTGTGGTTTTATAAAATAGTTCAATTTTGTCTGTTTAATGAATACTTTAGGGATGCACTGACATTTCAGTCAAGGACGTTAAAACTATATTTACATTTTCTGTTGCCTTTGGCAAACTTGCAATGCTAGTGTGTTGTGGGTGGTTGACGGTGTTTCTATGTGGTTGCTTATGTGTTCATAGTGGTTTTTGTTTTAGTATGTGGCTAGGGTGTTCTGGGTGGTTGCTTGGTGGTTCCATACTGGTCCACAAATAGCCAACCCCGATGGTTACCTTCGTATAAAGTGAAAACTCTGACTTGTGCATAATTAACAGATATACCTAACACCTAAATAAACAGATTTGAGAAGTATTTACAGTTGTCGTTTTATTTAAATAATATTTTCAAACCATATGAATCCTTGATGATATTATTAGGCACCCCAGTTGAAGGATGAACAAAGTTTTTCACTTTTTTTGGGGGGGGGGGGATTTTTCCCCTTTTTTCTCCCAATTTGGAATGCCCAATTCCTAATGCACTCTAAGTCCTCGTGGTCACATAGGGACTTGCCTCAGTCCGGGTGGCGGAGGACGAATCCCAGTTGCCTCTGCGTCTGAGACAGTCAACCCGCACATCTTATCACGTGGCTTGTTGAGCGCGTTGCCACGGAGACATAGCGCATGTGGAGGCTTCACGCCATCCACCGCGGCAACCACACTCAATTCACCATGCACCCCACCGAGAACAAACCACATTATAGCGACCACGAGGAGGTTACCCCATGTGGCTCTACCCTCCCTAGCAACCGGGCCAATTTGGTTGCTTAGGAGACCTGGCTGGAGTCACTCAGCATGCCCTGGGATTTGAACTAGCGAACTAGCGAACTCCAGGGGTGGTAGCCAGCGTATTTTACCACTGAGCTACCCAGGCCCCGTGTAATCACTTTTTAAAATATATATATTATTCGTATTTATATTTGTATCATTTTAGTAGGGAATCGAATTGGATTTCGCTTCCAATTAATTTGTGTATATTTTAGTTTTAATGTCCATTTTACTAAGATATGAAAGCAATTTGATGATTATCAATACCAATTTTGATACAACAACAAAAAACTAACATTATAATTATTCAAGACAATAAAAGGTCAGTAATAAAGTAAGAACAAAGAAACAAATTACAAGCAATAGAACAAAGATACAAATTAAGAAAACAATGCTTGAAGTTTTTGAGCAAGCATTCGGAAATATAAGGTCACGAAACGTAACATATTTCTACTTAAACTACTAACTGGTCTTTATATTTATTTGATTAATATTAACGACATACTAGACAGCCGCATATCGATCAGGCTACATTTACACTTTAAGTCGGATATTTTGATACAAATCTGCACATTAATACCTCACCAATACGGGCGTTTTCCTCAAAATTTGAAGTGTATTTTACCGTTTAGATGAGTATCCATATCTGTCAGTCAAATGGCGCGTGGTTACCAAAATGTCGGAATAAAAAGTGATCATTCATTATTTGTGTAGTTTCTCTCTACTCTCTTCTCTTTTTTACGGGTTAACGAGCTCAACCAGTGGTTGTGTTGCAATCAACTGGTCAATCGTAATCTAAAGATCACCCCTGAGCAGTACTATATCGATCTTTTGATTTTAAGATTTAAATTATCGATATCGGGATTGTTCAAATGAAGATCATTTTATAAGATACATTTTAGGCCCAGTGTGTCTGTATTTTTATGTTTAGGCCACAAGTTTTTGTTTTGATGCATCAACATGATAAAAGGACCATTTCAGTGAAATCCAAAGATGTGTTACTTCAAAGCAAAGAGATTTCTGAAAGGCATGTAATATCTTTTCAATGTAAGTATTCAGGTTCATTTTCATGGTAGTTCATGGTTATTTCAACAGTTCATGGTCATGACATTAACCCACATTAAATGATTAATAGGTGTGTTTTGTGTTTACAGGGTGACATCAACAAGATGCAACTGATGATCAGAGGCCAACAACATCTGCAGTGTTGCTTCAACAAGGCCTGAGGGTGTAATTTCTTTTGACTCAACACTGTCCACCTACATTTGATCCTGGCCCTGGACTCCACACTTTACTAGACATTAGACCCACTCAATCGATTGTACCAACCTAACAAGACGTATTCTCCAGACTCTGTTTGTGAAAACGCATACAGAGGCACGCAAGAAAGAAGAGGTCATCCCTGACTCATCAAACTAATGCACACCCACTGGAGCGACAGAAGCCCACTAATCAAACTATTGTTCTCGCCTCGACAACTGACTCATTTAACGCTTGCAGTGGCCTCTCAGATTCACATATTGATCTAGTGCCAGGCTGATCAGATTAGTGGTTCAATCTTCGTTTGTACACACGTTCTGCCACTTTCAGCACAAGCCCAAATTAGGAAATGTGCTGTTGGGTCAGTTTGTTGTAGTTCCCTTTGGCGTATAGCGCTATAAAGCACAGAGAACACCCCTAAGCCATATCCCATCTGGAACCAATTAGCCCCGATCCCTGCAGTGAAGAGCAAGCAGGAGAAAACGAGTGTGTGGCTTGAGTCCCCTGCACACGTTGTGTTTTTATTCGTTGTGGCAGACTGTTGTGTCATGTCGCATCTGACGCCACAGCGTTTGAGAGTCAGATTGGATTTGACAGGTTTAAAATAAACAGGCCTGTCATCTCAACCCCTCTAGGAGCAGAAAGGTCCTGGACGCATCCGGATTGCTCCACTTGTGTCATTCTGTGTCCAGATTCGTGTCTGTCACACAGTCGAGGGACAGGAGCACTCCCTGGGTTGACTTCGGCCACTTTTGTCCACTTTGAGGTTGCTGTCCCAATCTGGCCAACCTGTCCGTTCATCCCACCCTCCAGACAGCTTGCAAGTTCTGCCATCGCCCTCCTTGGAGGATGAGCGATGTGTCCACACTGGACTATGAGCTGCTCTCGCCGGGACCTTCCTTTTCAGGGGCCCCAAGCAGCCCATCACTTGGCGGAGATGCCGAGCAAAGGACGGCCTTCGCTTTTGTGGGTCTCCTGATGGTGTTTTTGATCTTTTTGTTGGTACGATGCTTCCGTATATTGCTGGACCCCTACAGCCGAATGCCTGCGTCCTCTTGGACTGACCACAAGGACGGGTTTGAGAGGGGCCAGTTCGATTATGCCCTGGTGTAGTCACAAATCCAAGGGACCCAAAGTCACCTCAATCCTCTGCCTTAGCCCAATCAGTGGGCCAACTCTAAGCTTGTTGATCAACTGGTACAGCGTGGCGCTAACAACGTCAAGGTCATGGGTTAAATTCCCAGGAAACACATACTGACAACATGTATACCTTGAATTCATCAAGTTGTGTATTATTCATAAATGAAGACTACTGGATGCTACTGTGACACCATGTCTGAATTAACAGGGTTGTCCATTTCCGATGCTGTAGCTATTTCCTCAGGGGCACAAAACCTTTGTCTAGAATATTGAAATAGATTAATTCAATTACAAACTCTATCTGGTCTAGACAAACATCTGGAACGAAATTATGTGGAGCATGGCGCCATGTACTGTAAAATTCAAGTTGCCCTACACAATATCTACTGTGAACTGTGACTATACTTCTCAATTTCTTGGAAAACCACTGTAGATATCTCATAATTACTGTAGATAACTGAGGACGATGTTACAAATCCAAGATTTAAACTCCCCTCTGGACCTTAATCAGGGTTATATGTCATCTTTAACATGACACAAATGCTGTACATTGTTCAATGGGTTGTGTTGTTATGCACCTTCATGTCAGTCATTTAGCCAAAAAAATTTTTTATTGAATGTGACAATTTACATAAGGGTGGTTTTACGAACGATTTACACAAATTTGTTCTATTAGTGTTGTCGCATTACATAAATTATGACATTGAATTGAATGTGACAATTTACTTAAGAATGGTTTTACGGGGGGGCCTGGGTAGCTCAGCCCTCAGTCGTGAGTTCGAATCCAGGGTGTGATGACTGACTCCAGCCATGTTTCCTACGCAACTAAATTGGCCCGGTTGCTAGGGAGGGCAGAGTCACATGGGGTAACCTCCTCATGGTTGCAATTAGTGGTTCTTACTCTCAATGGGGCGCGTGGTAATTGTGCTTGGATCGCGGAGAATAGCATGAGCTGTGAGTCTCCGCAGTGTCTTGCACAGTGAGCCACGTGATAAGATTGACGATCTCAGAAGCGGAGGCAACTGAGACTTGTCCTCCGCCACCCGGATTGAGGTGAGTAACCGCACCACCACGAGGACCTTTTACGAACTATTTACACACATTCGTTCTGTTAGTGTTGTCGTATTAAATTACGACATTGAATTGAATGTGACAATTTATGTAAGAATGGTTTTACGAACGATTTACAAAATTTGTTCTGTTAGTGTTGTCGAATTACATAAATTACCACTTTACATTGAATGTAACAGTTTTCATAAAAATGTTTTTACGATTGATTTATACATATTTGTTTTTGTGTGGTGCATTACATAAATTGTCGCATTGCATTTAATGTGACAATTTACGTACAAATGGCTTTACGAACGATTTACCAAATTCGTTCTGTTAATGTTGTCGCATTACATCAATTACCACATTGAATTGAATGTGACAATTTGTGTAAGAAGAGTTTTACGAATGATTTACTAAATTCGTTCTGTTAATGTTGTCGCATTACATAAATTACTGCATTGCATTGAATGTGACAGTTTTCATAAAAATGGTTTTACTATTGATTCACAGATTTGTTCTGTTAGTGTTGTCGCATTACATAAATTACCGTATTGATTTTAATGGGATAATTTTCGTACGAATGTTTTACGATTGATATACAGAGATTTGTTCCGTTTGTGTTGTCGCATTACATAAATTGCTGCATTGCATTAAATGTGACAATTTATGTTGAATTGAATGTGACAATTTGCGTAAGAAAGGTTTTATGAATGATTTACTAAATTCGCTTTGTTAGTGTTATCGCATTACATAAATTACCGCATTGCATTGAATGTGACAATTTTCATAAAAATGGTTTTACGATTGATTTACACAGATTTGTTCTGTTAGTGTTGTCGCATTACATAAATTACCGCATTACATTGCTGCGTTGAACTGAATGTGACAATTTATGTAAGTGGTTTTATGAGCGACTTACACAAATTTGTTCTGTTTGTGTTGTCACATTACATAAATTGTCTCATTGCATTAAATGTGACAATTTACATACAAATGGCTTTATGAACGATTTATACAAATTTGTCTGTTCGTGTAGTTGCATTACATAAGTTTCTGCATCAAATTGAATGTAACAATTTACGTAAGAATGGTTTTATGAACGGTTTACACAAATTCTTTTTGTTTGTGTTGTCGCATTGAATTGATGTGACAATTCACCTAAATTTCTTTTTGCTCGTGTTTCATAAATGAGGCCCAATGAACGGAGAGTATTTTCTGCCCATTTTCCACTGTAGATATCTCATAATTACTGTAGATAACTGTGGACGATGTTACAAATCCAAGATTTAAACTCCCCTCTGGACCTTAATCAGGGGTAGACGTCATCTTTAGCGTGACACAAATGGGGAACATTGTTCAATGGGTTGTGTTGTTATGCACCATGTCAGTCGTTTAGCCCAAATTTTTGAATTGAATGTGACAATTTACATAAGAGCGGTTTTACGAACGATTTACACAAATTCGTTCTGTTAGTGTTGTCGCATTACATAAATTACGACATTGAATTGACATTTTCCCCTTTCATTTGTGTCAAATTAAACATGCTATCACCGACTAAGGTCATTTTCTATTAGGCATGATTTTGAACAGAAATTATTTTACACCAAATATATCTTTAAGTATTCCTTCAGCATTGTTGGAAGTTTGTCAGATGTCCGACATTCTGCCTTCGACAGATACTTTGAAATTTGTGCTTTATATTTCAGAGGACATTCTGGATTTGTGCTCCCTAGGTTGTTTACAGAATCAAAAAACCCTTTAAGACTTTTAACTGAGTCGATTTAATGTTGTTTCTTTCCTGTCCTATGTCTCCTTTGACTATACTGTATGTACATAAGCCATATTTTCTTATCTCTTGAAAGTGTCCATGTTATTGGTTGTTTGCTAATCTGCAAAACTCTCTGAAACGGTTGTGAACGAATGAGATTTAGAAGCAACAGAAATGCTTTATTTTTGTAACCAGACTCAGTTTTGGAGTTCCCTTTCGCCCACATGTTGTACACTATATTGCCAAAAGTATTCGCTCACCCATCCAGATAATTGAATTCAGGTGTTCCAATCACTTCCATGGCCACAGGTGTATAAAATGAAGCACCTAGGCATGCAGACTGCTTCTACAAACATTTGTGAAAGAATGGGCCGCTCTCAGGAGCTCAGTGAATTCCAGCGTGGTACTGTGATAGGATGCCACCTGTGCAACAAGTCCAGTCGTGAAATTTCCTCGCTACTAAATATTCCACAGTCAACTGTCAGTGGTATTGTAACAAAGTGGAAGTGATTGGGAATGACAGCAACTCAGCCACGAAGTGGTAGGCCACGTAAAATGACAGAGCGGGGTCAGCGGATCCCGAGGCGCATAGTGCGCAGAGATCGCCAACTTTCTGCAGAGTCAGTCGCTACAGACCTCCAAAGTTCATGTGGCCTTCAGATTAGCTCAAGAACAGTGCGTAGAGAGCTTCATGGAATGGGTTTCCATGGCCGAGCAGCTGCATCCAAGCCATACATCACCAAGTGCAATGCAAAGCGTCGGATGCAGTGGTGTAAAGCACGCCGCCACTGGACTCTAGAGCAGTGGAGACGCGTTCTCTGGAGTGACAAATCACGCTTCTCCATCTGGCAATCTGATGGATGAGTCCGGGTTTGGCGGTTGCCAGGAGAACGGTACTTGTCTGACTGCATTGTGCCAACTGTGAAGTTTGGTGGAGGTGGGATTATGGTGTGGGGTTGTTTATCAGGAGCTGGGCTTGGCCCCTTAGTTCCAGTGAAAGGAACTCTGAATGCTTCAGCATACCAAGAGATTTTGGACAATTCCATGCTCCCAACTTTGTGGGAACAGTTTGGGGATGGTCCCTTCCTGTTCCAACATGACTGTGCACCAGTGCACAAACAAGGTCCATAAAGACATGGATGAGCGAGTTTGGTGTGGAAGAACTTGACTGGCCTGCACAGAGTCCTGACCTAAACCCGATAGAGCACCTTTGGGATGAATTAGAGCGAAGACTGCGAGCCAGGCCTTCTCGTCCAACATCAGTGTCTGACCTCACAAATGCGCTTCTGGAAGAATGGTCAAAAATTCCCATAAACACACTCCTAAACCTTGTGGAAAGCCTTCCCAGAAGAGTTGAAGCTGTTATAGCTGCAAAGGGTGGGCCGACGTCATATTAAACCCTATGGATTAAGAATGGGATGTCACTTAAGTTCATATGCGTCTAAAGGCAGATGAGCGAATACTTTTGGCAATATAGTGTAGCTCTCATTTCTTCTAATAGGACGGATGTACCCATAGTATTATGTGCCAAGAACATTGCACATTTTGAAAATGGAGGATTCTGCATTGCTTTGTGAGATTTGTAAGTAGACTGGATATTTTCCTAAATCATTTTTGTGAAGCTGGTGCAATCCCTTGAAATAAAATAAATTCACTAAAGATCTCCAATATCCTCAGTAGACAAAATGTACTGGAGCGCACGCCTTCCAGCTTCCCAAGATCAATAAGCCATTTCTACTTCAATACACTCGTTACATTTCCTAACGTGGGTAAAAATAGACTCTGCAGGCAAAGAATGGAAAGACAAAGGTTTAAAAATATAACCCATGTTGTTTTATTGCCAGTTATTTCTTACAGATGTTTACAAATATTGTGCAGATGACAGAGGAATGGATCCAATTGAAAATGGGATTTTTTGCAGTATAAAAACAATTCATTTGGAATTATTTGGTAAGAGTGTAAAGGGTGCTCCGTTATCCCCCGTCATGTATCTTTATGGCTCGTTTAAAAAAAATATTTCAGATTTCTCTATCAGATATTAATTGGAATTGACAGTTCAACGTTATCCTGACCACCCAAGTCCTCTTTCTTTGGTCTGAAGTTTGGATCTCAATATTACAGCTTGATGACAATAATTTCAAGTTTGCTGCTGATTTTTGAAATACAGTACAGTCACGCACATTCATTTGTTTATATGTAGTGGCATAAAAAAAAAAAAGATATGAACGTGTACAAAGTTCCCATGTTAGACAAATGGTTATGCATAAATATAGCTCAGACTGTTGTACAGTGCAGTTACCTTGATGTTCGAAAAGCAATTTTGTAATCTTAGCACCAAGTTACTCGTTAAAATCAAATGTCCTGAAGATTGAATTCAGGGCACTTGATGGTTGTCGGAATAAACAGTATTATTTTAACGATGCATTTAGATGCTTGAAGGACAACCTCATGTAAACAGTGGTGTCTGTCACATAGTGCTTTCAGTGACTGTTCATTAATTGTTCGTTCATTTTCTTCAGAGAAAAACAAAGTCAACAGCACTTAAAGGCTATTTATCGAACTCTTAAGTAAATATTAAGTTCGGCAGTCTTGATGCTCAAGAATACAAAACAAAAAAACCAACAAACAAAATCTACATTTCACTTTAAAATATACAATTTAATTTTTAACAAGCATTTTGATAATATTGTTTTTTTTTTTTTCAGCATTGAGACAGTACAAAAGACAATCACACATACAAAATAAAAAATAAAATAAAACAAGACCTTTAAAAATGTCACGTTTGCAATCCACGAATCAAGCATTTTCGTAGTACAGCGTAAGTTGGAATTTTAGCACCTTGTTTTTCCAGAATACTGCGGAAAAATATGAGGGTTGGTTGTAGTTCCCACACTGAGGTTGAACATTTCTATTTGTGTGTCCACGTCTGGAGTGTATTTTGAACGATGTCTTGCCAAGCAATCCTTGTGTACCATTGAGACAGCATGACTCCAGCTGCAATGGTTTACCCATCAGGCCTACCATTCCTCATATGCATGTGCTGTTTGCAAAGTATGCCTTTGTCAAATATGAAGCACTCTCAGCAAACAAGTATGGAGAAGAAACTCAGACGTAGCAAAATCACAGATGTGAATGCAACGTATTTTTGTTTGTGCTAGATTGCATGCATATTCGAAAACCCTTTGGACTTTAGTCGCCATTTCCCTGATTAAATATGCTGCGTATTCAGTATTCGTAGCAGGTTCGGTGAAAATTTTAAGCGTTTAGCGCCACTCCTCTCCGAAATACTGTGTGTATAATTGTGTCCTTGTGTATGTGTGTAAAATGAGGTAACACAAAGTGGCAGCTCATGATAACACTCCAGAAAGCCCCAGAAATCTTGTGACATGTTTGCACTTCAAGAATCATATGGTATGCTGTCTCCTCAAGAAGTTTTCAAATGCTTAACTCTCGTTAAAACCTGAAAAAATTTGGTAGTTGCTGCAGTCCTTTGTGTGACGATTTCTTCAAAAACAGTACAATACTTGACGAACGACACTAAATACTGAATGGAATACCCTTTGGCCCCAGCACAAGTTACAACAAGGTGAGTGAAAATGCATAATTTGTATGTTTCTTGAATGTTTTTATGTGCACTTAAGACTGAAACGTTACATTATTTCATGATAATTTTGACAGTTTACAACTGTAGTAACCATATTAAAACTTAATCGCCCTTTCGACAAATACTTGATTGTCCCTCCATAAAAAGCGGGTGCTAATGGATAATGCTAGTGCTAATGCATGCCTGTCGGTTTAAGGTGTTGTTTCTACGTATTCCACCAAACCTGGCTGCAGTTTGCTTCAGTATAACAATGTAATAAGTGGTGTTTGGTGTAAAAGGGCATCAAATAAAAACCCCCCAAAAAGAAAAATTCAGTTAAATGGACAGTCTCTCAGAGCTAATGCCCTATGTAAGGGCCTGGGGTCAAGGGTTTCGATTTCAGGCAGTCTCAGTGCAGGTGGATGTGCAGCTTTATGCGCAGTGCGTCACCAATTTCGCCCAGAAGGTAATCGCTGTCGTGTTGGTCCTCTAGTTGCTGAAGTTTGCGCGGACCAAACAAAGGTAAGCTGGCGATTTCCAGGCGGTACAAGCCTGGGCCTGGTGGCTTACGACCCAACCGCAGAACGCTCTTCCCGTCACGGCGCTCCAGCAGACGAAAGTGTTCGGCTTGGTTGCCGTGTGTTATGACGTACCGCACATGGTGCTCAAGGGGTTCCAGTGCAGGAAGCAGCTCCAGCAGGGGTTCCTTGTTCTGCAGCTGTGCCAGGCTCAGGTTCATCGGGATGGAGGTCTGAACATCCATGCTAGCCATGCTCACCGTCTCCTAAAAGGTATGGAACAGTTGGAAGAATCAGAAAAGGCTTGCTATGCAAATAAACTAAAAATTTGCTTACATTTTATGCGCTAAGGAAGGGAAGGTTTTATAGAGATTTGCATTAGTTTATTCGCAAAACAATGATGTGTTTTGACCATTCGTGCACATGTCATGAGTGTGTTATAGCTTGATGTGACTGGCCCAACGAAAGCTCAGACCTTGGCACACAATTTCTGAACATAGCTGTTGACATTCTGAAGTGATATTTCTTTATTTTTTATCCCAAATTGAAATGCCCAATTCCCAATGTGCTTAAGTCCTCGTGGTCGCGTAGTGATTCACCTCAGTCCGGGTGGCAGAGGACGAATCCCAGCTGCCTCCGCGTCTGAGATCGTCAACTCGTGCATCTTATCACGTGGCTTGTTGAGCACGTTGCCACGGAGACATAGCGTGTGTGGAGGCTTCACGCCATCCACCACAGCATCCACGCTCAACTCACCACACGCCCCACCAAGAACGAACCACATTATAGCGAGCACGAGGAGGTTACCCCATGTGACTCTACCCTCCCTAGCAACCGGGCCAATTTGGTTGCTTAGGAGACCTGGCTGGAGTCACTCAGCATGCCCTGGGATTCGAACTAGCAAACTCCAGGGGTGGTAGCCAGTGTTTTTTCTACTGAGCTACCCGGCACCCCTGGAAGTGTTTTACCCACACAGCTGGTCATTCAAGTGGGTCCTCACTAACAGTTTTGAGGTACAATTGCTCCAATCCTGAAAATAAAACTCCCCGAAGCAAGGATGTCATCCAGCTGCTCCATCAAGACAAGGCGACTATTATTCCGCTAGATAATGCGCATGACATAGTGGATGGAAACTCACAATGATTCGTATTTTTCTTTAGTAGAACTTTTAGAAATGCACTTAAAAGTGTGTGCTGAGTGACTCCAGCCAGGTCTCCTAAGCAACCAAATTGGCCCGGTTGCTATGGAGGGTAGAGTCACATGGGGTAACCTCCTTGTGGTCGAGATTAGTGGTTCTCACTCTCAATGGGGCACGTGGAAAGTTGTGCGTGGATCACGGAGAGTAGCATGAGCCTCCCGTGCTGTGAGTCTCCGCGGTGTCATGCACAGCGAGCCACGTGATAAGATGCGTGGATTGACGGTCTCAGAAGCGGAGGCAACTGAGACTTGTCCTCCGCCACCCGGATTGAGGTGAGTAACAGCGCCACCACGAGGACCTACTAAGTAGTGGGAATTGGGCATTCCAAATTGGGAGAAAAGTGGATAAATAAAGAAGAAATGCACTTAAAAATGCTAAACCCAGCTACTGTAATGTTTAGAAGTAACAACCTAATTAAAATGTTGGAGTGAAGCACCTAAATCAAGGCTATTCAATTCCGTTCCTGGAGGGCCACGTCCTGCATTTTACTTCCAACCCTGCCTGTAATTTTAAAGTATTCTTAAAGACCTTGATTAGCTGATTCAGATGTGTTTGATTAGGGTTGGAGCGAAACCCTGGAGGATAGAGGCGCTCCAAGTACAGGACACAAGAATCACAACACATAGCCCTTTTCCACTGACATGTTTTAGGGGCTGGTTCCTGGGCTGGTGCGAATTCTCGAACTGTTCCGCATGTTTCCACCGCAGAAAAGGCCGTTCAGGGGCAGGAAAACTGGTTATGCACCGGCCCCAAAAGCTTGCTGGTCCCTACGCAGGAACCAATTATGCCAGGGGCTAATAGTGCTGCACTTCCAGCACTGCATTAAATAGTGTGGTTCTGTACACACTATGCAGATTTACTGAAAATGAAGTTGAAGTTGTACCTGAATTTTTCAGGCGCGAATTGTGTAGTAGTAGAATGCGTTTGTCACTCCTATAAATAACGTAATTCTGTGTGTACAGAATGGGATTAAGTTCTAAGAAGGGGAGCGACAGTCATATTTAGCTGCAGTGTGAACGTGGCCATAGTGATCGCAATGAAACCAATGCGATATTGACTTTGTGCAAAAGTACCTTGAGCTCATTATCACCAGCATTACGCCTATGGCGGCCTTTCTTTCCAAGGTCTCCATTAATCTTGCATTCATAGCAGGCCTCCGGTGAGAGGGCCTCTTCTTCATCTCCCTCCGAGGCAAACTGACCCTGGAAACCAACACCTGTGATACAGTGCCTGGAAAAGAAATGGCGAAAAACCATTTTGTATTAAGACGCTGCACTAATATTGGCAAAGATTTTGGAATCAAATCGACACTGCACAAAAGCTGTTTATTATGCGTAAATTTTAAAGAACCCAGTTGTAATTGGTAAATGAGTACAGTCTTGCATGATGAGCGCACATCTTTACGCTAGACTGAATGCTCACCCTTGTCCTGCTCGGTAGAAACCTCCGGGGCATCCACACAAGTATCCTCCATCTGTGTTGGAGCAGCCGTAGCTGCAGGGGTTGTTGCCCTGGGCGCATTCATTAACATCCTGGCAGCCACCAGCTGTGGACTCGAAGTCAAAACCTGACGGGCACACGCATTTATAGCTGCCCAAAGTGTTATAGCAAGACGCCGACCCGCAGACCTGGTTCCCAGCACATTCGTTCTCATCTGAGTAGAAGAAAAAGAGAAATAAAAATGAGAAACACATGATTGACAACTTGCTGCACCTTGTCTGTTGATTTAGGCTATACTTAGTACTTACTAGTCATGTAGCCTTGCCACTAATTTATGCGTTGAATCTGTGTCGATCAGTTTAAATTGGGTGAAATATACTTGGAATTATACGCAAGTGAACCCAAAGCGCCTTGCATTCACAAAAAAAAACTTTACAAGACAAAATGACAACATACAAGTCAAAATGATTGCAAACCGCCCTGAAACTAATCAAGTGAAGTCTCAGAAGCTATAAGTGGAAAATGACGATTTTTTTCACCATTTACAAATACATTGGCAACATGAATTTGGCAACGGATATATGCGTGATTTTAATTCTCAGCCGCGGACGTTGGACCATTCAGTCTAGTGTAAATCGTCACTTTGAATCGAAAGCGTCAATTTATGTAAGAAAGGTTTGACGTAAGATTTACACAAATTCTTTCTTGTTCGTGTTTTAAGAATTTGACAGTCTCTTTACTCACATACTCTCCGTTAACGCAGAACTGAAACATGGAAAAACCCAGACGCTGTGCAGGGTATTGTGCGTCATTTAGATAATGTTCACATTGACCCGCCAACTAGTTGACTACTTTTCCAGGCCAGTAAAAAATAAGTCGTGGAAGCCCTTGTACTTACCCACACACTGGTTCCACTGGTAGTGTTGAACGTAACCCTGTGGGCAGCCGCAGCGAAATCCTCCCAACATGTTCTGGCAACCGTGCTGACAGCGGTGGTTTCCACCACATTCATCTACATCTGTACGAAACCAAGAAAACAATACATCAATAAATGTCATTTGATTTCCACGCTCCCATATGAAGCATTGGGAAATACCCCCGACTATAAATCATGAGTAGCTTGACAATCTACAGTTTCAAAGTAGCTTCCCAAACATTGGTAAACAGAAACAAACCCTCGCAGTTGAGCCCGGTTGGGTCCAGAGAAAAGCCCTTCTGACACTCGCAGTTGAAGCTGCCGGGTGTGTTGAGGCAAGAGGCGCGGGAACCGCACATGTTCGACTGACCGCTGCATTCGTTGTTGTCTGAGAGATGAAGCACAGAGGCAATTTTAGCACCAAATGACCTGCTCAATTATTTAGACTCTGCGATTGGTTTGTTAGCGGGGCGTTTTGAGTTCATATCATTCACCTATGCAAGCGGTCTGGTGCTGCGTGAAGCCCGTGGGGCATTTACAGGTAAAGCCACCGATCGTGTTGACGCACAGGAACTGACAGTTGTGTTGCTTAGTTGAGCACTCGTCCAAATCTGGAATGAATTTCAAATTAGAAGACGTAGGCGAGGCATTTCATTTTCCATAGCAAAGTAAAAAAAATCACAAGTGAGATCTCTTTAATATTTAATATTTCATTTGTTTTTCCTAGACAGCAGCTCTTACTGTCTGTCAAAAATGATGTCATCTGTGTCTATTTTTATTTCTTCAAAGAAACATTATTACTGAGACCAACTTTACAAGCCGATCTTATCCCAGTACGACCCATTAATGGTCTACTAACCTTTGCATGTCTTCCCGTCAGGCTGTAGGATGTATCCTCTGGGACACGAGCATAGGTAACTGCCTTCTGTGTTCTTGCACAGGAAGTTACACGGTTTGGGAGATTGAGAGCACTCGTCCACATCTAATCAGAAAACATCAATGAGAAAGGCATGTTTGGAATAAACTATTAATAGTTCTATTGAATAATAGGCTTTTCAAATGGTACTGCAGATTTGTCTGTTGTTTTAAATAAGGTTACAGTGAGGAGAACGTACCAACACAGGAAGTGCTAGTGAAGTCACTGGTGTAACCCACGTTACAGTGACAACGGAAAGAGCCGATGCTGTTCATACACTGACCATTCTTACACAAGTTGGGCATCACCTCACATTCATTGATATCTGAAAAACAGACATATTATTGTAAACAATGTACCAAAGAAATGTGTTTTTATTGAAATCTATTAATTTAAAAATATAACTTTTATAGTATTAAAAATCACTACAATATATTTCATTACATTTATGATAATTAATGAATAATTCATGTAAATATTAATATATAAGTATTAAAAAAAGTACTTTTTTAATTTTAATAAAATTATTAAATTAAAAATTTCTAACAATGTATGTATTTATTAAACACATTAATTAAAAACATTCATATTAATATATTAAAATGTATTGCAAACATCCATATCCAAATCTATCAAAGACATGCCTGAATTTAATGTGTTTTTAACTAAACATCCATAGAACTTTTTCATGAAAAGGCAATTATACAAATATTAATATATTAAAAAGATAATAAACATTACACAACGTTACATATTTTATATAAATTAAAACAAAATTATTTCAAGTAAACAATTATAAAAATGTATGTATTTAATAAACAGATTAATATATATTATTAAAAATAATAAATATTAATTAATTAAAATGTATTGTAAACATCCATATCCAAAGACATGCCTAAATTTAATGTGTTCTTAACTAAAAATGTATCAAACATTTTAATAAAAAGGAAATTATACAAATATTAATATATAAATAAGATAAACATTAAATATAACATTAAATAATTTTGCAAAATTATATAAAAATATGTCAACTATTTTTTTTTTCAAATGTAAGTATTTAATAAATATATTTGTTATTAAAAAATATTAATATATGAAAAAATTTACATTACACAACATTTTATATTTTTATGTAATTTTACAAATTGATTTAAACAAAATATTAAATGTATTTTAAATATCCATATTTAAATCTATCTATATGCCTTAATTTAATAAAATACTCTTAAATAAACATCTAAAAAAATATATAATATATATTATTACTACTTTAAAAAGTTAATTAACATGAAATAAAAATACTTATTTGTAATTTATTTGTAAAAAAAAAGTTTGCACAATTAAGACAGTCATATAAATATCAAAATATCAGAGTTTCACGCTTGCACATCATGAAATTTGTCTAAAGCTATTTTGTCTAAAAAACAGCCGTATCACCAGTACTTTGATGCTAAAATCATTTTTCTCCATTGTTGCTCTGTAAAATCTCTAAAGACATTTATAAGTAATATTCAGTCTAAAATGTCAAACCTCTGCCATCAGTGGTGTATCCTGGTCCAAGTGGGCACATCCTCTTGTACTGTATGGTACCAGGCAGTGGGCACAACTCACACAGTGAACCCCAGCCACGCCCGCCATTACAGCAACACTCTGACTTGGTAACAGTGTTGCGGTTGGTGGAAGACTGCTGGCACATCGTCTGCAAAACCTCCGTGAAACAGAAGCCCTTCCTGTTATCTGCAAACGACAACAACGTTTACGATAACGTAAGATGTGAACGTACATAATTATACACTGATTCAACTTTTCTGGATGAACTATCACTTTCAGGACATGTATGTGTGTGTACTGTGTTCTCTTGTGTGTGTATATATCAATGAGGGTGACAGTGGGCACATATGCATTGCCCTGTGTGAACTTGTGCACGTGTCCATAAATGTGACCCATTGCTGTCAGCTTCATTCTGATTGGTCGGTCTTACCAATGCATTCTGTGCCCGTTGAGCTTTGCTCGAAACCCTCGTTACATTCACAGCGGTAACTGCCCACCAGGTTGACACAGCGACCGTTTTTACAGATTCCAGGCTTAGTTCTGCACTCGTTGAGGTCTGCAGAGGTAACATGCAGAGGAGGAGGAGAGAGAAAGAGAGCAGTAGAATGAATTTGTGATCAGAGACAGCTTATGCAATGAGACAGCTAACAAAAGCACATGCATACTGTATAAAAACTATTTTAAGAATTAGGTACAGTAAATATTAAAGCACACAATATGTTACATGTTTAGGTTACATCACATGCATGATATTGCATAAAATTTGACTGCATAGGAGGTTATAGTAAGAGTACTCTTACGAAAATTACCTTGATAACGTTTCCACCACAATACAATACAGTTATGCATTTGGCAGACGCTTTTATCTAAAATGGCTTTCGTCACTTTTTCGTCATCAGCTCAGTACGCGCATGACTTAGAGGATCGTCTGCACATGTTGACTGTGCTTAAAGAGTATCACAGAGCAATCGTAGAGCGCCTACATACTAGAGTTTACAATGTGTCAGAGACGCTGTGAATTATGAAGGTAAAATAGTGCCTAAATGATTTGCATGCGAAGAGTAAGATTTGTGAAAGCGTAAATCAAACTGCGAGCGTAAAAATAAATTGCATGTGCACAGAACGTTTTGTAAAGTTGTAAATCAAGTTGCAAGCATAAGAACAAAATGATTAGCAATACTTTAATGCTTTGCATAAGTGTAACTTATATATATATCATATAATATTTTTGTATTATTGCAACTTGATTTACACCTTTACAAAACTTTCTGTGCACATGCAATTTATTTTTACGCTTGCAATTTGATTTACGCTTTCACAAATCTTACTCTGCGCATGCACATTTTTCTATCACGCTTGTAACTTCATTTACACTTTTACAAATCTTACATTGTGCTTGCAAATCATTTAGGCACTATTTTACCTTCATAGTGAATGCGTTGATTTGAACAGGGATGGTGCGTCGGAAGGACGGAGAGGGAAACGCAAGGGTTTGCAATAGTGAGGCTCTGTCACGCGAACAAAAGTTGAGACCATTTCGACCCTGGTACAAGTGTTTACTGGTACATTGTCAAAAAGTTATATTTTAGATAGCCATCTCTATGAGCCATCTCCATGATAGCAACTGGATTGCCTCTTGTTTTCAAACTTTGCGACCAAAAGTGTATACTTTGAAAGGCTAAAGCGCGCGACTGTGCATCAGACGAACACTTTTGGTACATCTTACTACTTGCGTCTCACGCCTTCTAAACGAACCTTTGGCATTCCCATACATCAAACGCTCCATCGCTGCTTTCCCTAGTGTGTAAGCAAACTTTAATGCACATGCGTCAAACAAGTCCATGTGATTGTGGTCAAAAGAGTATACTTTAAAAGGCTAAAGCGCGCGACCGTGCGTCAGACAGATGCTTTTGGAGCGTCTTACTAGTGTCTCACGCCTACAAAATGGACCTTTAACATTCCCATGCATCAAAAGCTCCGTCTGCGCTTTCCCTAGTGTGTAGGCGACCCTAAGTGCACATGCGTCAAACACATCCATATGGTTGCAGTAAAAATGGTGTACTTTGAAAGGCTAAAGCATGCAACCGTGCGTCAGATGGACGCTTTCTTACTACTTGCGTCTCATGCTTTCCAAACGGACCTTTGGCATTCCCATGTGTCAAACGCTCCATCGGCACTTTCCCTATTGTTTTGGCGACCCTCAGTGCACGTGTCGAATGCGTCCATATGGTTGCGGCCAAAAGGGTATACTTTGAAAGGCTAAAGCACGTGACCGTGCGTCAGACGGACGCTTTTGGAGCGTCTTACTACTTGCATCTCACGCTTTCCAAACAGACCTTTGACATTCCCATACGTCAAACGCTCCGTCTACACTTTCCCTATTGTTTTGGTGACCCTCAGTGCATGTGTCGAACGCATCCATATGGTTGCGGCCAAAAGGGTATACTTTGAAAGGCTAAAGCGCGCATGCGTCAGAAGGATGATTTTGGAGCGACTTCTTGCGTCTCACTAGTTTTCAACACCTCTAGTCATAAGCGCTGTGTTTTAAGGAAGTTGTGTCAAGTTAAACAATTTAAAACTTGGAGAACTTCTTGAGAACCCTGGATTCTGTTGTGCTCGGTCCAGCTGTCTGAGTGAGCTACACACTCGTTGGTTTGACGAGGCGTGTTGACTTTACAGCTGGAGTTGCGCTGACTGCCCCCTACTGCATCAAGGTGGTACATCAAGCTCCGATGGTAGGAACATTCCTTATTACGGAATTTACATATGGCTCGGGGGGCATGATTAATTGCGTTTTTAACGCATTATTTTTCACATAATTAATTGCAATAAATGAATGAGCTAAATTGACAGCTCTTGTTAAAGTAATACGAAAGTACATCATCATCAATTTTCTCTTTAAATTATTGTATATTCTGTTGATGACGACATAGTTGCTTCATTCTTTTTTTAATATTTCTCATTTGCAAGGTCAGATAAATTCACACCTACACACACACACACACACACACATCCTGGATTCTCACCCATGCAGCCCTCTCCATCAGGGCGTCGGGTCATGCCTGGTGGACAGATACACATGAACGTGCCGATCTGGTTCTTACAGGCCATGCCTCTGGACGCACAGTCATCAATACCTTCAGCACACTCATCCTGATCTGGAGAGAGAAATATTCATAATAATATGGATCAAATCACATACTGAAATCATGGTAGTGCTGGGCTGACTCAATATGTATAAAACATAATTTAGAGAATGCATTTTCTGTATCTAATTAATGTAGATATTACAACATGGAAGATGGAACACTAAAGGGAACAGCTGCATGAATATTCTTCAAATAAATCTCCTTTTGTATTCCTCAGAAGAAAGTGAGTAAATAATTACAAAATTCTCACATTTGGGTGAACTATTCCTTTAATATTGAGGCCAGTATTAACAGAGAAAGATGGGCGACATATTCTCACCTCGACACATTCGGTTGTCATCTCGCAGCACGTATCCCGCAGGGCACATGCACTCGTACGAGCCAAAGGTGTTAACGCAGCGGAAAGCGCAGAGGAGGGGGTTCAACGTGCACTCATTGATGTCTGAAGACAGAAAATACATCCAAACGCACAAACAGACAGATTGTGAGACAACAAAAAACAATTAATTATTTGCTAATTTTGCATGTGAATAAAATGTCTAAACTGCAAAAAAGGGGTTAGGCCTGTAAAAATACCTCAACATTCTTAAAACAAGATCAATTTATTATCATATTTATCTGAGAGGCAAAACTGTGTGATGTATTTAGACATGCTTTCAGAGAATATATATTTTTGTTACATTATTTTTTAAGTAAGTTCTTACTACATTGGCAAACAGTTTTTTCTTGTTTTAAGCATAAAACTCTCAAAACTTTGTTTGATTTATGCTTAAAACCAGAGAAAAAAAAGCTGTTTGCCAGTGGGGTAAGAAAAACTTTATTCAATATTTTTTTTGTCATTTCAGTGTATAAACTCTTATATCACACCATAAATATTGTTGTTGACCAATTTTGGCAATATCACGATATACACATTTATGGAAAAGTTATTCATAATTAACTTAAAAAAAAAAAGAAGAGGTTTAATATTATGGTAGCTAGATTAATAAATGCTATAAAAAAGCATTACTCATAGTTAGTTAATGATAACTAATGTATTAACTAATGTTAACGAATAGAACCTTATTGTAAAGTGTTACCAGATTATTAATAAAGACAATTTATACAGTATATTTCTGTATAATTTATATACATTTCTATTACTGAACTCACACAAAATCTTATGTATGTGCATGTATGTAAATTAAGATAAAATTCTTAAAGATAATTATTAATTTAAAAGAATGTATAATTTGGTATAATTTAGATTTTAATCAATTTCGAATAATTTTAAACACATTATTTTAAATAATTTTAATTTAAAGTCTAAAAATGGCTTACATTTAAAAGAGTTAGGGTTAAGGTTATTCTGCAATAAATATAATTACCTTCATTTATTAAAAACTAAATGTCTATGATACTGTATGTCTGTTTTTAGATAGCTAGGTAAAGTGTGTGCGCGAGAGAGAAATTTACTAGTAATTGAAGTTAAATCTGACTGAACATTTGCACAATTATTTTTTTAAAGATTTACGCATATCAATTACATAACCAAGAATTACATAAAACTGAATCGAGCAATTAAAAAAAAGAAATATTTTATTTATTTTATTTTGTTAAATATTACACTATTACATTTGAAATTGTATCATCAAATTGAAAAGCTTAAATCTTAAAAATAAGCTAAAATATTTTTTTTTGAATGTGGGGATATCCAACATTTTTGTGAATAAAGAAAATAATGCGTTTTGAATTAAAAAAAATCAAATGGTAAATGTTTTCCTTTAGGGCTAGATTTAAGCTGTGGTTTAAAGTTAGTCAGTAGTATTTATAATTGGCTTATGTTGATTTCGGACATTGCTTTCGGTCAAAAGGTCCTTTCATTCATATTTTTCCTCCAGTTAATTATAAATAACTTTTCCAAAAAAAATAGTATATCATCATGATATTGTCAATTTTAGTCTAGTACAATATATATTGTAATATAAGATTTTCCTTATATGCCACAACCCTACTTACATCTATATTTAACTCACCTTCACAGGTCATCATGGGTCCAGGTTCAAAACCCTCCTGACATGAACACTCAAATCCACCCTGAACATTCGTACAAGTCCCATTTCCGCAAGGATTACCGATAGAGCATTCATCCGTATCTGTGAAAAGGACAAGATTAAATGCGATTAAAGGTGCAGTCTGTAATCTTAATAACAAACTAATAAACTAATTGATGCTTTTAGCCAAAGCAATAGAAGCCTAATGTAGTAACCTATGAGATTTGAAACGACCACCTTCCAGTGACCTTAAGTAGAGTGTAGCAGATATACAGTAGTATCTCAAACTAAATATATTGTCATAATCAAGGTTTAACTGTTACGGTTATGTAACAGTTACCACATGAATCAAACCATTTTACTTTCGTAATGTGACTATTTTTGTCAAGTGAAACAGGATTTCAATAGGTCAAAAATGTATTTTATTTAAAAGGAATTGATTGGACGGTGAAAAATAGAGATAGACCGATAATCGGTTTGACCGATATTTGTAACCGATATTTACACTTCAACTTAATTGGTAATTGGTTCTTTAATAATAAGCAGGTCACCAGAGGTTGGTGATAAATGATTAAAGTTCATTAAAGCAGAAATAAAACAATGATTAAAAATCGGTTATGCATATCGGTTATCGGACACTTGAACACAAAAATAATCAGTATCGGTCATTAAAAAACCAATATCGCTCAATCTCTTGTGAAAAAAGGTCTCTATATGTCCGGTGGTTGGTGGGCAGGGGTATCAAATAAGAGGGTTTGATGACGTCAGCCAAAAAAAAAAAAAAAGTCTCGGAGAAATTACGTTTTATTCTTTAGAATAACTAATAAAGTAAATAAAGTAAAAACGTGTATTAGGAAGGTACATAGTCTATTTTGATTTCACGTTGACTTTCCTTTCTTAAAACGGACCAAGAGTGACGAGATTTTGTCGATCATTGGTTTTTATAGTAGCTCCGGCCACAGTGAAATCTGATTGGTCAAAAATTCCACTCCACATAACTATATATTAAACATCAAAATGTGTTAATTGGCTGCGATTTTGTCACTTCGTGCAACATTTTCACTCTCATCTCAACATTTTTGAGGACACAAAATGTATTTGATGCTGGATATTTTTAATCCTATAACTCTGTGTGTATAAAATATGATACACAACGTTTGACAGCTCCTGTTTCACTCTCTGTTCAAGCTAAAGAGCCAAACAACCTATGGTATGTAAGTTTCACATGTTATGGCACCATCTAGTGGTTACTTGTGAATAAAAGTGGTTTCAGTGTTTATATCGATCTATTTAAAATGCCGGCGGACTTGTGTGAAAAGTGACTCTTATGTTGGATAAGTGACAGCTTATTTTAATAAAGTAAAAGTGACTAATGATTATATTGTTAATGATATTTTAAAATGAGTATTTGCTGAATATAAGCAACTTGTGCTTGGTTAAAATTTTGTATATTATTTTATTGAAAAAAAAACCCTTTGAAATCCATGTATCAAATATGATACAACAGGCTTTTGAGGTTTATCTCTTAATCACCATTACATTACATTCATGCCCACTGCAAAAAAACAAAAATCACAGAGCTTTGAAAATTCTGACATATACATTTATAAGATATAAAGTGTGTATTTTCATATATGCAGCCTGCTCTGTCATTATAAAGATCTCATTGTTTTACAGCAGTGCTGGGCGGATTACTTGTGAATTACAAATTACATGGCAAAAAATGCAATCAGTAACGTAATCTCATAGATTACATTTTTTGGGTAATCTACTTTGATTACTTTTGGATTACTTTCAACCTAATTCTATTTTATTTTGTCACATGCGTTTGAATAGGATAATCATTTTAACATAAAAGTACAGAGGAAGAAAATGTATTCCATTCTTCATTACTAACAAAAAGAGCTCCTTATGACATTTTTAGTGCATTAAACATTACATGAATGAAATAAATATTAAATCTAACAGCCAAAGTTTATCATTTAAAACACAGAGACATCAAGTTTATTTTATGTGCATAAAACAATAGCAGAATTACGAACATTAATGACCATAAAATCAACAAAAAAACAATAAAAAAACTAATGATGATAAAATCAGCAGTGACGATGTTGCCTAGGTCAAAGATTTCATCAAAAACACTTTTATCGCCTATACCACAGCAAAAAAAAGTTTTACAATTTCCCTTTTATAAAGGTCAATATAGTGTTTGGTGCATAAAATACATATGATCAAAATTCTTTATTGAAAATAGAATATTGTATTTGATGTGCTGAACTGAACTGATGTACTTCAATCCATATTTATAGACCAGGGAGAGGAAGTTGTCATGGTCAAACTCGCCAACATTTGGTATCTTTGAAAAGCCCAGGGAGTCCTCTGGTAATACCCCAAGATTTACCACTGTAGCATGTAGTATGGGCTAAGATAAACTTACAAAACAAATGTCCTACACAAAAATGAATTGCTGGGCCTCAAGAGGATAAAGAGCTTTAAAGTCTAATATGATGCATAAAAAAAACATGCAAAATAGTTATAGTTTGTCTAATGGTGTTAAAAACAGTTTAATGTAAAAAAAAATAATTATCAAACAATTCTTTCATATATCAACTTCTTTCAATGTTAACTTACCCACGCAGTTGACGCCGGTGTAGTCCAGGTTATAGCCAAACGGACACTCGCAGCGGAACGAGCCGTCAGTATTAATGCACAAGCCGTTACTGCAGATTCCCGGGTTTTCAACACATTCATTCATGTCTGGGCAGGCAGAGAGGAAGTTATAATCGGGTCAGAGGAGAGTGGAGCACAGAGATGAGCTTTTCATGACAGGATTTCAGTGGGATTTCTCACCTTCACGTCCCATGTCTCCAGGTCTCAGGACAGCTTCATGGCCGTAGGGACACAAAGTGTCAAACGCAGCTGCCGTTGAAGAGAGAATGGAGAGATGTCAAACTCACAGAATATATTCTGTCATTCGGAACACAGACATACAGTATGGAGGAATCACGTATACATTTTCTGATAAGTGTGCATTTATATTTCTGGGGCTTAAAGTCGAAAATGTCATGTGGTGTAACCGTCTGGAGACAGTAAAAAAAACTAAAATTAGAAGCTAAAATTCTTCAAAAAAAGAAATGTTGGCATGAACTGTGCAGAATAATATTTTTATTATTATTTCTTAAGAAAATAAGAAGTGAAACCATTTTATTTTAAAATATAAGTCATATTTGAAAAACTTTTGTCCACCAAATCAAAGTCATGTGGTGCAACCAACATGTAGGAAGCAATTTTGTCGTCATGTGACAATAGTTTGAAAACAAGTAATTTTTCCCTTCATATCATTAAATATCAATATTTTGACATTGTAATGAAAAGGCACATTTTTGTTCAGGTCATTTGGTGCAACCATGAGAACTTATTCTCGGCTTAAAAATTCAGGATATTCTTAAAAAAAAGTGTTTTACCTTGAAACACGTTTGAAAACTTTTACATCGGTACAAATGTGTACTGAAGATGCAAGGAAAGTATTTTAGTACCTTTTACTCGATGGTTACACCACATGACATTTTTAAAGTCATTAAATCAATTCTTTTTTGTAGAGTGTTATTTTTGTATTTTTTATTTGTAAAAACAACATGAACAGACTGTCAATCATTTAGCAATTTCTCATAGTATTGTAGTTGCAGTGAATTATTGAGGCATAATGCCATTTTTAAGCCATGTTGTTCATAACAGTTGTCACTTGAGGGCGCTATTTTGCTGCTGTTGTTTTTAACAACCGTTTCTGCATGATGTTGGCCTCAATAAAGCTCATTTGGTATCTTTGGAGTGCAGGGTTTTGGAAAAAGGGGGGCGTGGCTAATCCAACGGCTCATCTTGACAGCTTGTGGAAATTGTAGAATGGCTAAAATCGCGTATAGCATAAATATAATGACCTTCATTTATTCTAAATGTCTTCAGTATGTCCCTTTTTTTTAAATAGGTAGGTAAAGTGTGTGTGTGCGAGAGACAACATTTACTAGTAATTGTGTAATTAAGTTAAATCTGACTAAACATTTGCACTACTTTTTCATAACAAAATTCCATTATTTTTAACAAAATAAAATAAAAAGCTAAATATTTTAAGTAGGGCTGTCAAATGATTCAAATGTTTAATCGCGATTAATCGCATTTTTTTGTTGTAGTTAATCGCGATTAATCACAGATTTTGAAAATGATGAAATTTGACATCATCTACAGTATACATATTTTCCTGTCAAAATGCATTTATTTCCATCTTAGGAAAGAAAGCAAAACAATATGTAACAATATCATGCATTAATAATATTTTCCAAACAAAGCCTTTCACAATATAAAGATAGAAATGCACTAAAATATCACCTATTCAAGTAACAAACGTTTCCCAAAGCTGTGTTCATGATTTTCGTCAGAGCGTCAACGCCAGCGCCGCTTTGAACTCCACGGGAAAAGTGGAGTGATAGTTAAGACTTGGCGTGCTTTAGTGGTAATAAAAATGTGCTGAAAATACTTGATTTCTATCACAAGTCCCATCTGGGCTTGTTTTGTATATCAAATACTAGCGGTAAGAGGTGCATTCTCCATCATTTTATCACTGACAGGGAGGTGCTGTTGTGGTGTGTCCGTTAGTGTAATGACTCCAAGCGGACACATTACACATTACAAAGGTTTGGCCCTCCCAACAAGTGTTTATGCTGTATTTGTAAATTATTATTTTTTTTTAATAAATTTTTTTTTTCTCCCCAATTTGGAATGCCCAATTCCCAATGCGCTTCTAAGTCCTCGTGGTGGTGTAGTGACTCGTCTCAATCCGTGTGGCGGAGGACGAATCACAGTTGCCTCCACGTCTGAGACCGTCAATCTGCACATCTTATCACGTGGCTTGTTGAGCGCGTTACCATGGAGACGTAGCGCGTGTGGAGGCTTCACGCTATTCTCCGCGGCATCCACACACAACTCACCACGCGCCCCACTGAGAGCAAGAACCACATTATAGCGACCACGAGGAGGTTACCCCATGTGACTTTACCCTCCCTAGCAACCGGGCCAATTTGGTTGCTTAGGAGACCTGGCTGGAGTCACTCAGCACACCCTGGATTCAAACTCGCGACTCCAGGTGTGGTAGTCAGCGTATTTACTCGCTGAGCTACCCAGGCCTGGTTTATGCTGTATTAACGGTAAATGCGTTAATCACGATTAAGAAAAATTTACGTGTTAAACTTTAATTAATCGCATGCGTTTAACGCATTAATTCTGACAGCTCTAATTTTACTTATTACTTATAGTTTTATTAATTTCATTTGGTTAAAAAAATGACATTTGATGGAATTTTGTTATAAAATTTTAAATGCGTAAATCTTCAAAATAGGCTAATATATATATATAATATAAAAATTTTTTTTTTTTTTTTTTTAATGGGGGAGATCTTCAATTAAAAAAAAAAAAGTAATCCTAAATAAAGCAAAAACTAATTTTGTTTTTAATAAAAAAACTAAAATGCAAATGTTACGTTTTCTTTCAGGTTCAGAATTCAGGTGTGGTTTAAAGTTAGTAGTATTTATAATTAGCTTTAAATTCAACATCTGTTTAAATACAATAGAAGCCTACAGTATGTGCCCATTTAAATCAGTAAGGAAATGCGTGTGACTCACCCTCACTCTCTCGCGGGCACAGCTCACAGGGGTCGCCCCAGCCCTCGCCCGGCAGCAGACTGCAGCAGCATTTGGCTTTGGTGGTGTTCAGTGGTTTGGGCACAGTGCATTTACCAGCTTCAAAACGTGTGAAACAGAAGCTCTCACGCGTATCTGACGGCAAAACAGATTCAAAACACTTTATTAATAACTACTACTAATATAGCTTTTACAAAATCATAATTCTGATAGCTTAGAAAAGTATTAGCACATGGCTCGTAATGTGACTTTTCCATTATGAATGTAGTGTGGGACTTAATTTAATATAATTAGTGCCACCAAGAGGTCTGAATGCTGATCGATTAGAGAGCGTATTTTACCGAAACATCGGCGGCCGTTGTCCGACAGCACGAACCCAGGCTGGCAGATGCACTGGAAGCTGCCTGGCGTGTTTTTACAAATGCCAAACTGACAGATGTTTGGCTCCACACTGCACTCGTTGATATCTGTGGAGGAAAAATAGGTAGAAATGTATCAAAGGTCATGTCCTGCATGTGGCCGGGGGCAAATTAAGTGGCATTGGGACCCCATCGACAGATGGACTGGGTCACCATCGAGTTTTTGTTTATTTATATGTGATAGTGGGTGAATAAAAGGTCATTTCTGTTGCTCAGATTTTGTCAAATATTGACTGTGACTTTTAACCACTGCAATTTGGTTTTGATCAACAGCACAAAGTCTTACCGACACATTTGTCATTTTGTACTTCGTATCCAGGTGGACAGATGCATCGGAACGAGCCGTCCAGATTCTGGCAGGTTCCAGGTTGACAGGTGCCCGGCAGCGTCACACATTCATTGATATCTGAAGAGTAACAAACACTCACATTTTACAATATATACCCTTTAATGGGGAAAAGCTACAGGCTACTATTAAACTATAAAGTGGTTAAACTACACTATAGGCTTTATATAACCATTATACAGTATAAACAATATTTATATAAAATATACATACATCTAATCACTCTAATATATCTAACTACATACAAAATAGTGATAAATGATCCAGAGCAATATAAATAAAAACATTATATATAATAATAAAAGAATAGTAATAAATGGCAATTTTTGGTGACACTTTACAATAAGGACTAATAATTTACATAATAAATACAACAAATAAAACGGAAATACTACTCTAAAATATCTAATAAAATCACAAAAAATTGGAATGAACAGCAATATTTATGTAAAATATGTTTAAATATTTGCAGTTATATAAAATGTATGAAACTTAAGCTAAGAAAACGTTATAAAAATGTAAATAATTTATCTTAACAATTAAAAAAGAACTGTGATAAATAGCAATATTTCCTGTATGTATAAATATTTTTATCTATATAAAACAACAAACTATTTTACATAATTAAAAAATAGTAATAAACAGCGATATTTATATTTACATTATTATTATTATTTTTAATTTACACAATAAATATATATATATACATATACATACATACACACACACACACACAGTTGTGAAATTTTGGCATTGATTTTGAAAATATGACTGACCATGCAAATAAACTTTTATTTAAGGATAGTGATCATATGAAGCCATTTATTATCACATAGTTGTTTGGCTCATTTTTAAATCATAATGATAACAGAAATCACCCAAATGGCCCTGATCAAAAGTTTGCATACCCTTGAATGTTTGGCCTTGTTACAGACACACAAGGTGACACACACAGGTTTAAATGGCAATTAAAGGTTAATTTCCCACACCTGTGGCTTTTTAAATTACAATTCGTGTCTGTGTATAAATAGTAAATGAGTTTGTTAGCTCTCACGTGGATGCACTGAGCAGGCTAGATACTGAGCCATGGGGAGCAGAAAAGAACTGTCAAAAGACCTGCGTAACAAGGTAATGGAACTTTATAAAGATGGAAAAGGATATAAAAAGATATCCAAAGCCTTGAAAATGCCAGTCAGTACTGTTCAATCACTTATTAAGAAGTGGAAAATTCAGGGATCTCTTGATACCAAGCCAAGGTCAGGTAGACCAAGAAAGATTTCAGCCACAACTGCCAGAAGAATTGTTCGGGATACAAAGAAAAACCCACAGGTAACCTCAGGAGAAATACAGGCTGCTCTGGAAAAAGATGGTGTGGTTGTTTCAAGGAGCACAATACGACGATACTTGAACAAAAATTAGCTGCATGGTCGAGTTGCCAGAAAGAAGCCTTTACTGCGCCAATGCCACAAAAAAGCCCGGTTACAATATGCCCGACAACACCTTGACATGCCTCACAGCTTCTGGCACACTGTAATTTGGAGTGACAAGACCGAAATAGAGCTTTATGGTCACAACCATAAGCGCTATGTTTGGAGAGGGGTCAACAAGGCCTATAGTGAAAAGAATACCATCCCCACTGTGAAGCATGGTGTTGGCTTACTGATGTTTTGGGGGTGTGTGAGCTCTAAAGGCACGGGGAATCTTGTGAAAATTGATGGCAAGATGAATGCAGCATGTTATCAGAAAATACTGGCAGACAATTTGCATTCTTCTGCACGGAAGCTGCGCATGGGATGCTCTTGGACTTTCCAGCATGACAGTGACCCTAAGCACAAGGCCAAGTTGACCCTCCAGTGGTTACAGCAGAAAAAGGTGAAGGTTCTGGAGTGGCCATCACAGTCTCCTGACCTTAATATCATCGAGCCACTCTTGGGAGATCTCAAACGTGCGGTTCATGCAAGACGACCATAGACCTGGAGGCATTTTGCCAAGATGAATGGGCAGCTATACCACCTGCAAGAATTTGGGGCCTCATAGACAACTATTACAAAAGACTGCACACTTATTTACAAATAAAAGAAATGTGTTTTGCCTGCTCACTCATGTTTTCTTTAAAAATGGTACATATATTACCAATTCTCCAAGGGTATGCAAACTTTTGAGCACAACTGTATAATATAAAAATGTACATTTTTATATATATATATATATATATATATATATATATATATATATATATATATATATATATATATAAAATATAATGTAAATTTTAATATTTATTTTGCAAGGCCACACAGAAAATAATTCCTTCTACAGATTAACGTCACAAGAAATGTTTCAGAAATAGAAATCTTGATGTTCCTTAGAGATCTCTGCTCGGACTTCACTGATCAATTGCATGGATGTTTATGTGTATAATTAAACAAAGTAATGGCGAATCTATGAAACACTTTCTGTTTCAAGTAAAAAAAAAAAGGACGTGGATCAATAGAACTGTTTTAGAAATCTATGGTGAGTTTTATAAACCGTTTAACAGGGTTCAGAGGGGGATTATAGATCTACAGTAACAGACTGAAGGTTTATTAGCTTTTCTAATTAGACTGTCAGATCTTACCGACGCAGTTCTTGCCATCTGGTGTGAGATTATATCCATCTGTACACAAACACTTAAAGGAACCCATGCTGTTGATACACTGGCCGTTTCTACACACCTGACCAGCATGCACACTGCACTCATCAATATCTGTGTAAAGACATGAAGAAAACATCAGACAAACCTTAAGATTATATTAAATTGGATTAGATTAAAATGGAGATGAAAACAGAAGTATAAAGACACAAATTGGAAAAAATAGTAATATAGTAAACATAATCTTGCATGTTTCATAATAGCTACAGACCACTAATAGTAGATTTAGCTTCTTAAATTATATTTTTAATATTTAATATAATCTTACCCATGCAGTCATTATTATGTGTGAGCTCGAACCCGGGGAAGCACAAACAGTTGTAAGATCCCACTGTGTTCTTGCAGGTACCGTTTCCACACGGCTGTCGGTCACACTCGTCAATATCTGCCAGAGAGAATGAAATATATAAAGTATAAATGTAAATGCATTCAATTCAAAGTCTGAAATGTTTTTGTTGGTTTTGTTAGCGACAGATACTCACCCATACACATGGTCAGGTCTGGTGTGGTCTTGAAGCCGTTGTGGCACAGACAACGATAACTGCCCTGCGTATCGATACATTCTCCATGACTGCAAACGTTCGGGATCTCCTGACACTCGTTACGATCTGAGAAACGTAGACGAATGTTCAGACAAACATATCTAGAATCATTTTAGCTTCAGACCCTCTATGATTTTGAATAGTTCTAATTAGGGCTGTCAATCAATGCAATTTTTGTAATCGAATTAATACTTGTGCGTCAGACGGACTCTTTTAGAGCGTCTCACTGGTATTCAGAGTCGTGTTTTTTTTTTTCTCCCAATTTGGAATGCCCAATTCCCAATGCACTCCAAGTCCTCGTGGTGGCGTAATGACTCAATCCGGGTGGTGGAGGACGAATCTCAGCTGCCTTTGTGTCTGAGACCATCAATCCGCGCATCTTATCACGTGGCTTGTTGAGCATGTCACCGCGGAGACATAGTGCGTGTGGAGGCTTCATGCTATTCTCCGCGGCATCCACGCACAACTCACCACGCGCCCCACCAAGAGCGAACCACATTATAGTGATCACGAGGAGGATACCCCATGTGACTCTACCCTCCCTAGCAACCGGGCCAATTTGGTTGCTTAGGAGACCCGGCTGGAGTCACTCAGCACGCCCTGGGATTCGAACTCCAGGGTTGGTAGCCAGCATCTTTACCACTGAGCTACCCAGGCCCCCAACGCTTCGTTTTTAAGATGCTGTGGCAAGTTAAAAGTGGCTTAAACTTAAAAAATCCAATTTAGAGACCCCTGCATTTTGTTGTTCTTCATCTAGCTGTCAAGAACGTGTCCTGTGTGACCAATAGAGATTTTACATTCGAGAACGAATCAGTCTTTTTGAACAAATCTTTTAAGTAAATGTTCTCGTTCAACTCCATACACTGACTCATATTTCTCGTTCATTGACGTCTTTCCATTTCGAAGCCAATGACCTCTAGTTTGAAGCGCAAGACTTCTTTGGTGGCTTTTCATGCCTATAAAGACTGACTAAAGCGCAAGCCAATAGCATTCGAGTGCAGGCTTTGAAGAAGCATATAATTGGTTTGACTCGCTGAACGAATACGCCCAGTCGAGTCGGTTGTTTGAGTCGTGAAAAAACTGAATGTACTGGTATACTCGTTCGCGATCTAATTCATTGAGGATCTGCTGACTGGCTGAACGAGAAGAGGAGCTGCTTATCATTCGTTCAAAAAGAAAAGGGCCTGGATGAAAGATATATATGCTTTTGTTGTCATTTGTGGGGAAATGCTTATGGTGCTTAAACGTGCTTTTAATTCAATGTAATTCACTCATTCAAAATGTAGATGACGGCCATCTACTGGTGAAAAGGTGTAATTTGCAGAAATGGTCAGTGAACGAATCTGAATGAATCTTTTTGGTGAACGGATTCAAAATACTTGAGTAACTGAGATGAATCATAATCACCACCACTAGTGACCGACTCTCATTCTGTGGTTGCGCTGCTTGTAAGGTTTGATGAGACGCGCTGACTGCCCCCTGCTGACGCAGCTCGGATAATGTACTGGAAAATACGTAATTTTATTACAGAATTTACTTCCAGCTCAGAAGGCATGATTAATTGTGTTAGGGTTAGGTGAGGGTTAGGGTTAATTAACATGTACTTTTTAAAAATACAATTAATCACACTATCCCAACAAATCCCATTAAACATTCACAGTGCGAATGACATCAACAAAAGCTAATTAGAGTCAGGAGTTGGTAAACCTGGCATCCAATTAATGAATAGAGATTGGAGGTGTGGCTTAGAGCTACTTTGACTTATAAAAAGCACTCAAACATTTTGAGTTTGCTGTTTACAAGAAGCATCTGCTGACGTGGACCATGCCTCGCAAAAAAGAGATCTCAGAAGACCTACGATCAAGAATTGTTGCTTTGCATGAAGCTGGAAAGGGTTACAAAGTTATCTTGAAGAGCTTAATATTCATCTGTCCACAGTTAAACAAATTGTCTATAAATGGAGACAATTTAGTACTATAGCTACTCTCTCTAGAAGTGGCCGTCCAGCCAAGATGACTCAAAGGGCACACCACAGAATGATCAATGAGGTAAAAAAGAACCCTAGAGTGACAGATAAAGACTTGAAGGAATCATTGGAACTGTTTGTCATCTCTGTCCATGAGTCTACTATACCGAAAACATTAAACAAGCATGGTGTTCATGGTAGGACACCACGAAGAAAGCCGCTGCTTTCCTACAAAAACATTTCTGCATGCCTGAAGTTTGCCAAAGACCACCTTGACACTCCACAACACTACTGGGAAAATGTTTTGTGGACTGATGAAACTAAGGTTGAATTGTATGGGAAGAACATGTAGCACTACGTATGGCATAAAAAGGGCACCGCATACCAACATGAAATCATCATCCCAACGGTAATGTATGGTGGAGGGAGCATCATGATTTGGGGCTTCTTTGCTGCTTTGGGGCCTGGACTGCTTGCCAACATCGAGGGAAAAATGAATTCCCAAGTTTATAAAGAGATCCTACAGCATAATGTCAGGGTGGCTGTGCACCAGCTGAAGCTCAGTAAAAGTTGGGTGATGCAGCAGGACAATGACCCTAAACATCGAAGTAAATCCACTACAGAATGGCTTAAAAAAAAATAAAATCCACATTTTGGAGTGGCTCAGTCAGAGCCCAGACCTTAACCCAATAAATAAATTGCAGGGGACCGACTCACCCACACAAGCACCACTGGGAGAGAGCTTAAATCCATCTGAACATTCGCAACGATAGCTGCCGGGGATGTTGAAACACTTGGCATTACGCTGGCAGAGGTTGTCGCCACTGGTGCACTCGTCGATATCTGATGGGAAAAAAATGAGTGCGCAAACAAGCATCACATTAGTCAAGAAATTCAAAAACATTTCATAAAATTAAAAAATACAGTTGAAGTTAAGTGTTAATACCTTCACATATGAGCAGAATGTTGTTATAGCTGAAACCCATGGGACATTCGCATCGGAAACTTCCGATCTGGTTGATGCACACTCCGTTAGCGCAGATACCCGGAATCTCACGACACTCGTCGATATCTGAGGCATCGCACACAATCATTCGTAAGTGATCTGTTTGCATGAAACCACTCATGTAGCCTTTTATGTTACGTTAAGTCGACTCACCAATTGGTTTTCCAGTATGAATGTCGATAATAAAACCAGGAGCCTGATTTCCGCACAAGAGCTGGTACTCGGCTGCAAGAGAGAGAAATAACGACAAATATATGTTTTATGAATGAGGCCCACCATGTGTAAAACAGTCAAGCCAAGCAATTAAAATTGAAAATAGTAATCGAAAGAGTTCCTCACAGGTAGCAGGAGTCGGACACGCTTCACAGGGTCTGTTCCAGGCTTTGCCGACGTTATACGCACAACAGCACATTTTCTTCGTCATATTGAAGGATAACTCGTTTTCACAGGTGTCGTTATAGTTCCGATAGCACACGCTCTTTCTCATATCTGCAAAAAATACAAATTAACTCAGAGGCCTGTGATCTAGTGTCAGTACAGCAGATTACCATAGTAAAACAGTGTTAGTGAGGGTCTTACCCATGCAGTTGTTTCCGCCATTGACCTGCATGTACTCTGGCGGACAGACACAGGTGTAGTTACCCAGCGTGTTGTAGCATGTTCCGGGTCCACAGATGCCGATGTGCGCCGTGCACTCGTCAATATCTTTGTGCGAGAAGTGAATTCAATATTTATGAATCAGATATAACTGGTGGAATTGGTCCCATGTTAAGAGTGAATATCAGTAAGGGTTGAGCACAAGCATAACTTTAGAAAGGCTTCCATTAAAGTTAGCATAGACACCATTTGCTACACATTGTACATCTGTAATGTGACTTATTTTGGAGTGAAACATGATATTCAATGAGAAACGGTTGGGTGTTTTTTTTAGTTACTGATGTCATTGTAAAAATGCACAATTCACAGTAAGCTATGATTTACTGCATGAGTGAAAGCATCCTATTAAAGGGGATTATTGAGATAAAGTGAGTCATTTTCAATTTGTTGGGGTTTTCTTGTTGCTCTGAGCCGTCGACATCTCTCGTCTCACCTTCACAGATGCGGGTCTCATCATTGAGGTAGTACCCGGCCGGACACTCGCACTGGAAACTGCCAAACGTGTTGACGCAGTTTCCTCCCTGACACAACCCGGGCAGCTCTTGACATTCATCTATATCTGAGTGTCGGACAGAGACAGAGTGCAATCATTAAAACACACACCAGAGCGCCGCACACCAACACACACGGTTTTGTCCTTACCCTCCAGGATGACTGTGATGGGGTTCGGCCGGAAACCCTCTCCCCCAGGACACAGAGTTTTGTATTCGGCTGTAAAGAGACAAAATTCATCATAGTGTCAGTGAAGTGTGACTTCCACCAATGACATCAGGAGAAGCCCTTGAGCAATGCCGACCCATAAAATCCTCGATTTCAGCAAAAGTCTAGGAGTTTTTTTATTCATGGTAAAATGCCTTTGTCTGGTATTATACAAGCAACAGGAACAAAACAAAGTAACTAAGACATTTAAATTCAGACATTTAGCAGACTCTTTTATCCAAACATTGGAAAATAAAAATTTTTACAGAGAATTTTTGTCGTATTTTCCAGTAAAAATAGCTAAACACCCGTAAAACAAGAAGAAATTATTGACAAGCAGAATGGCAAAAAGATATTAAGTCTTGTTATTGGAGAAATCGAACAAAATTTGGTGTGGTTTATGCTTAAAACAAGAAAAAACTATTTGCCAATGGGGGAAGAGAAATAAACTTGTTTTCCCTTTGAATCAAGTTTTTTGTTGCCCCACTTACTAAATCTTGTTAGATTTCTCTGAAAACAAGATTTAGTATCTTGTCATCTTGCTTTGTCATTTTGATAAATGTAAATGTATCTTGTTTTAAAAATGTTTAGATATTTTTACTGGAAAACTAGACATAAGTACTTTTTTTTGCAGTAAAGCGACTAAGGTCACATCCACACTCTGTTTATGTTTGAAAACTCTTCCTAAAAGTTTCCTAACGTCATCGTTCCCCAAAGTATGTGGTAAAGGCTCCATTTTCGGTGGAGGAAAACGTTGTTCTAGTGTCGATGAGAGGCGTAAACGTAGCAAAATCAATGGGTTTTCAACCAAAAGCACATTGGTGTGGATGTGGCCTAAGACCAAGCATATTAACTCGGAAGCAAAAGAACGATATATCGTCAAGGCCGATTAATCTGCAATTTTTGGCCATTTCAAGATTATGATAACCGTGCCAAGTAGCATTCCCTTGTGTCAATTCCAAATGATACTGTTTTTAAACAGTTTTGTCAATGGATAATATACACTTCCCAATGGATAATATATCTTGATATCGGCATCGGCCAAATCGTTCAACCACTTACTCAGAATTAAGGTTTCGTTCTATCAAATGAACAAAAATACTGAATGTAAATGATTCAAGCATTGTCTGATACTCTCAGAATCTGCTAGACTCAAAGCCCTTCTAGTCATGACAACCGACAGTATACAGTAGAATGTATTTAAAGTATTTTAGGGTTGTTGGAACCTTGGGCTTGTACTCCAACACATTGAAACTGACAATGCAAGTTAGTTTTTTTTTTCTTCGTTTGCATCATTTCACAATCCAATTTTAACGTTTTCTTTTGTACCTTTTGATAAATTGTGAAAAAGATCAAAACGTTGCATACTTGAATTGAGGAGAGGGCAGAGTTCGCAGGGGTTGCCCCAGGCTCCACCCAGAGAGCAACAACAGGATGCGCGGGTCACGCCCACTCCGATCTCAGCGCTGCAGGAGATACCACCGTCTCCACGGTCCAGAGTGTCCAGGAAACAGTTTCCAACACGCGTGTCTGTCGGAGGAAGAGAACCCGCCTTACATTATATTATTCGCATACATATTACAGCTAGTTAACTTAAAAAATTATAGTCAAATGATCAATGGGATGGTAGTAAAATGTTTTGCTGCCCTGCAATGGCAAAACGCAATAAGGGGCCGTTCAGACTGAATGTGTTCTTGCACTAAAACAAACTAGGTGCAATGCATTGAACAGAACAGAACTCTAGTTTCAAGAATATTTTTAGAGATTTTGACATTATTGTTTTTATGTGAATTAATAAAGGTAGTTTCTAGTTTCAGCATTATTTGCAGTACTTCAGACCTTTCTTTTGTTGGACAAGAAAAACTAGATGCATACAATGTGACCCACATTTGGTATTTGACCATTAAAACAGGTAAAATTAAACAGTTTTCACATGGAACCACATTGAGAGACACATATCTATGGGATTTTAACACATAAGGCATTAAAAATGAAGATACAAAAAGAAAAGTTTGTTCTGAACCATAATATAAAAGGATATTGGGATATATTTAATACTTCTGAAATTATAGGCACCCCAACTTTGGAAAAACAACACAAAAAAAGTGTTTTTTCCAATTTTTGGACTCACACGATTCACAGATAATGCAGCAAGTGGTGCTGAAGTCAACTGATTTTAGTAATAGACCTACCTATCCATGTGTAAACATAAAATTATGATGCTACCACCTTTCTATGGTTATTTGTTTGACCTCTACTTTCGCTCTAAATTCATAGGCGCAAATTGTCATTTTGAACCCACTGTACAAAATAATGGAGTACTCGGTAAATATTGATCCATAGCATTTAATCATTTGGATTTTATCATCTTTTGTCTTTATCTGTCAACAGTGAAAAAATGCTGAAGTTTCCGGTGAAGTTTCTGAAGTTTGGTTGATTTAACATGGAATAACCACATACTGCGTTTTGCTTTTGTAGAGCAGTGTACATAACAGTACATATCAACTAAAACAAGTGAAGGCAATATTTATACAATAAAAGACATTTACCCTAGACTATAGGGTGTGAGAGTATTAAAACCTGACAAGCACAATAAAGTTATGAACCTGCCAGTGTTAACATTGGTCGAAATCAATAAAACGTCTCCGTTTCAGCTCTGTAGAGTACATACCGACACAGCCGACTCCTGTAGGGTTCAACTCAAAGTCTGGAGGGCAGTTACACAGATAGCTGCCGGGCAGATTCACACACAGACCGTTGATGCAGTTCACAGGGTCAAAACACTCGTTGATATCTGTGGAGAGATAAAACAGCCGTGAAACAACAAGACAAATGTGAGTACAATTTCGATGGTAACAGACATTGAGGGATGCACGTGTTGTCACCTGTGCAGTTTCCTCCACTGCGGTCCAGCTCGTATCCGTAGTCGCACACACAGCGGAACATTCCGGGCAGGTTCTGGCATGATCCGAACACACAGATGTTCTGGAAGTTACACTCGTCGATGTCTGACGGATGACACGAGCAACATTACAGTTGTGAGTTATTGTGAAAGTGTGTGTGCACTGAAAATCGTGTGAGATATTAAGACTTATTTTCAGAGAATGTGTTCACATTTTTTCCTTGTTTTAAACATAAATCTATCCAAATTTTATGTGGATTATTCCTAAAAGAAGAAAAATAAACTTAAGATGTATTCTCTGAAAACAAGTTTTAATATTATGTAAAATTTTGCTTTTCAAGAAAATGCACCTTGTTTTAAAGATGCTTAGATAGAAACATCGAAATACTGATTAAGAAAATTATTTTTTGCAGTAAGTGTCTGTTGTTACCTTGGCAGGCTTTGCTGTCTTCAGTGGGGGTGAAGCCCATCTCACATTCACAGCGGTATCCGCCAGGGGCGTTCAAACACTGACCGTTTTCACACAGATTCACATTGTCTGCACACTCATCCATATCTAAAGAAAGAATGCAAGCTCGTTAACTCTTAAAGCAAAGATGGGGGCCCGCGAGAAAAAATAGTCGTCAAAATATTAACAACTTCAGTCATGACCAACACAAAATAGGTATCGTTTGAAAGCTTAGAAGCTCTATTTTCCAATGCATGTAGGCATTATGACTAAAACTAATCAGAAGTGTTTCATTTTGATAATTAAAACAAATTGCACTGTACATATTATTGCAATCAGTAAAAACATCAAACTGACCAAATAGTCATGTGTCATATGTTGTTGGTAAGCTCTTGAAGAGTAGAATACAACCAGCCTATTTGTTTTACTCACAGACAAAAATATAGCGAGTAATAGCTAAGAATATGTCTTTGACAATTATGCTGGTGTTGCTTATATGCCGCGTTTTTGCTTATAATTTCATGTAAAAACTAGCCCACACACAAGGTAAACGGATGTATAGATCATTAGATAATCCACATGAAGCACAATGTTACATATGACCACCGGGAGATGGTGCCAAGAACATGACACAGACTCAATGATGACTCAAATGACACAGAATGAAACTCATTCTGTGAAATCTCATTACTCATGTCTGCATGCTATGCAAACCTTCAGTCATTGTTGCATGTGTAATTAGATATTCTGTATGATTGTTATGTTTTATTTGTTTGGAGAGGCTTTTGGACACTATGATAAATTATTTTTGTAATGCTATAACTTTTGATTGCTTTGTCGTATCAACACAAACATTTTCTCAGATACAGTTGACATGATTGGGAACAAAACATAAGCAGTTTTTCGGAGCCACCTTATTTACACCCAGAGATAAATAATGTCAAATAAGAAAATTAACAATAAAAGTACATTTTTGGCTCACATTTTTGTGTGATTTTTCCAGCAGTTTCTTAGGCTGAGAGTCTCAGAATGTATCATAATATACATCGTAATTTTTTTTTAAAAGTTCGCTTTACAATGATACCAAACACTTGACCCTCCTTGTTTTTTTGTCGAGTTATAAGCCTTTAATTTTGGGTATGCCACTGAAACAGGAAATCTTTAAAAACACCTTCAGAGCTTAAAGGGTTAAAATAAAAAAAATCACAAATAAGATATCTGTATAATCTAAATAGAGAGAAAGTGGAGATTTCTCCTGCTTAGATGTTTCTACGACAAGGTAGATCAAATAAAATGAGAAAACAAACAACCAAATAATACACAGCAAAATTAACTCAATATCAATATCAAGGATTTACATCTGAGACACTTCAATAAGAGCTTCTCTCTTAGATAGATACTCTTCAGATTTCATATCATTTATTAAAGGCATGTCTAATCAGTTATCAAAGATCGGTGAAAGAGGCTAAATCAAAAGTTCCTCTCTAAAATAATTTCCGAAAACCCAAACAGGCCCAAAGTACTGTTTAAGACTATTGATTCAGTGCTAAACCCTTCTTCAGTTGCCTGTCCTGATCCATCTCTTGAGACCTGTGAGAATTTGCTTCCATTTTTTGATAATAAAATTCAAGATATTAAGTCTTATTAAGCCCTTAAAATGTAATCTACCGCTGGTATATCTGCCGCTCTTCGGCCCAGCTTATTGATTTAGATTTAAAGGGGAAGTTGTAAGACAGATGTTATTCCTGCATGTCTTTGAAACTGTGAGCTCATATGTGACAGCTATCATTAATAGCTCTCTAATAAATGGAGTAGTACATGCAGTTGTGCACCCTCTGCTTAAGAAACCTCATCTCGATCCAACTGTACTCAATAACTACAGGCCTATTTCCAAATTGCCTTTCATTTCAAAGCTCTTGGAGAGAGTTGTGTATTCCCAGCTATATTCTTATTTGCATTCTTTTAATATTTTAGACATGTTCCAGTCCAGTTTCAGAACTTCACATAGTACTGAATCTGCACTGTTAAAGGTCACTAATGATATTTTCCTCTCACTTGACTCTGGATCATATGCAGTTTTGATTTTATTGGATCTAAGCGCTGCATTCGACACTATTGATCATAATATTCTGTTAAATCGTTTGGAGAGTGTGGTTGGCATTCAGGGTGTGGCCCTGCAGTGGTTGGCCTCTTACTTGAGAGAGAGGACCTTCTCTGTGAGCATAGGGAATTTTTCCTCTACATCAGCCCGCTTATCTTGTGGTGTGCCCCAGGGGTCCATTTTGGGCCCTTTACTCTTCTCCCTCTATATGCTCCCCCTGGGCTCTGTTTTTCAGAAATATAATATTTCTTATCATTGCTACACTGACAATTCCCAATTTAATTTACCAGTCAGACCAGACAGTAGCTGCCCTTTTCAAGTGCTCTTCAGATGTCTTGAGGACATCAAATGTTGGATGGCAAACCATTTTTTGCAGTTAAATGAAGGCAAAACCGAAGTTATTATTTTAGGCTCTTCCAGGCCCCCTCCTGCCCTTGAAGCACAGTTAGGTTCTCTTTCCTCCAACATTCAAAAGCACGTCAAACATCTGACACATCTTCAATTTTTGACAAACAAATTAGTGCCGTTATTAAGGGAGGTTTCTTTCATCTAAGGTCTCTTGCTAAACTAAAACGGTTTCTCTCTCTTATTTAATCACGGCTCGATTATTGCAATTCGCTGTATATCGGTCTGCCTCAATCTGCTATATCTCGTCCAAAGTGTGGCAGCTACATTTTTAACTGGGATGAAAAGAGGGATCATATTTCCCCTGTATTAGCTTCTCTACACTGGCTTCCCATTTAGTTCAGAATTGATTTTAAAATTGCTGTCTATGTGTAAAAGGCTCTTTCTGGTCTCACACCTAAATACATTAGTGACGTTCTGCACTCCAAGAATGCTCAGATCTGGTAATCAACTTCTTTTATCTGTCCCCCGTTCGTGCTGCAAGTCAAAGGGTGATTGTTGCTCTAAAACTTTGGAATAGCTTGCCCTTTCACGTGAGGTCAGCTCCATCTTTAGCTATTTTTAAATCTGCCCTTATATTCATTGTCTTTTGATCCTATTTAATGGACTGTTTGCTGATCTGTTTTTTATTCAATGTAAAGGTTGCATTTTTACTATATATTGTTTGGTTGTTTTTATATGTTTGTAAATTGTACAGCACTTTGGATCAACTTCTGTTGTTTTTAAATGTGCTTTATGAATAAAGTTTGACTTGACTTGACTTACCAGAGCAGGTAAATCCATCTCCGTTGAATCCCTCTTTACAGGTGCAGCGATACGACCCCGGCGTGTTCATGCAGTCGGCGTTCGGGTTACAGTTGTGTTCCTCTGTGACGCACTCATCAACATCTGCCGCGATGCAACAAAACAAATAGTTTACAATGGTACCACAGAATTAATCTCACACTACTTTTAGATAAATGTTGACGCGATCTGTCAGACACTCACCGATGCATTTGATTCCATCACCTTCCCAGCCGTCACGACAACGACATTTGAAGCTCCCAGGAACGTTAACGCAAGCGC